>NC_059431.1:125773320-126020605 GCF_021028975.2 Sphaerodactylus townsendi | reverse complement strand
AAGCATTGGTGAGATGCTGAAGCACAGAGAGACTGGGGGAGAACAGATGAAGAACTTTTCAGCACCTGTCCACACCTGGACAAGTTGGGCATCTCCTGTATTCTAACCCTGCTCTAGATAGAAATGAATTTTCCTTTGACGCTGCAAATCCGCACCATTTTCCTTCCGATCTTGACTTCCCAGTTTTCTTCCCGTTTACACCAGTAGCAGCAGCAGTGGCGTAGGAGGTTGAGAGCTCGTGTATCTAATCTGGAGGAACCGGGTTTGATTCCCAGCTCTGCTGCCTGAGCTGTGGAGGCTTATCTGGGGAATTCAGATTAGCCTGTGCACTCCCACACACGCCAGCTGGGTGACCTTGGGCTAGTCACAGCTTCTCGGAGCTCTCTTGTGGGGGGGGGGGGGGGTGGGGGGGGGGGGGGGTGGGGGGGGGGGGGGGTGGGGGGGGGGGGGGGTGGGGGGGGGGGGGGGTGGGGGGGGGGGGGGGTGGGGGGGGGGGGGGGTGGGGGGGGGGGGGGGTGGGGGGGGGGGGGGGTGGGGGGGGGGGGGGGTGGGGGGGGGGGGGGGTGGGGGGGGGGGGGGGTGGGGGGGGGGGGGGGTGGGGGGGGGGGGGGGTGGGGGGGGGGGGGGGTGGGGGGGGGGGGGGGTGGGGGGGGGGGGGGGTGGGGGGGGGGGGGGGTGGGGGGGGGGGGGGGTGGGGGGGGGGGGGGGTGGGGGGGGGGGGGGGTGGGGGGGGGGGGGGGTGGGGGGGGGGGGGGGTGGGGGGGGGGGGGGGTGGGGGGGGGGGGGGGTGGGGGGGGGGGGGGGTGGGGGGGGGGGGGGGTGGGGGGGGGGGGGGGTGGGGGGGGGGGGGGGTGGGGGGGGGGGGGGGTGGGGGGGGGGGGGGGTGGGGGGGGGGGGGGGTGGGGGGGGGGGGGGGTGGGGGGGGGGGGGGGTGGGGGGGGGGGGGGGTGGGGGGGGGGGGGGGTGGGGGGGGGGGGGGGTGGGGGGGGGGGGGGGTGGGGGGGGGGGGGGGTGGGGGGGGGGGGGGGTGGGGGGGGGGGGGGGTGGGGGGGGGGGGGGGTGGGGGGGGGGGGGGGTGGGGGGGGGGGGGGGTGGGGGGGGGGGGGGGTGGGGGGGGGGGGGGGTGGGGGGGGGGGGGGGTGGGGGGGGGGGGGGGTGGGGGGGGGGGGGGGTGGGGGGGGGGGGGGGTGGGGGGGGGGGGGGGTGGGGGGGGGGGGGGGTGGGGGGGGGGGGGGGTGGGGGGGGGGGGGGGTGGGGGGGGGGGGGGGTGGGGGGGGGGGGGGGTGGGGGGGGGGGGGGGTGGGGGGGGGGGGGGGTGGGGGGGGGGGGGGGTGGGGGGGGGGGGGGGTGGGGGGGGGGGGGGGTGGGGGGGGGGGGGGGTGGGGGGGGGGGGGGGTGGGGGGGGGGGGGGGTGGGGGGGGGGGGGGGTGGGGGGGGGGGGGGGTGGGGGGGGGGGGGGGTGGGGGGGGGGGGGGGTGGGGGGGGGGGGGGGTGGGGGGGGGGGGGGGTGGGGGGGGGGGGGGGTGGGGGGGGGGGGGGGTGGGGGGGGGGGGGGGTGGGGGGGGGGGGGGGTGGGGGGGGGGGGGGGTGGGGGGGGGGGGGGGTGGGGGGGGGGGGGGGTGGGGGGGGGGGGGGGTGGGGGGGGGGGGGGGTGGGGGGGGGGGGGGGTGGGGGGGGGGGGGGGTGGGGGGGGGGGGGGGTGGGGGGGGGGGGGGGTGGGGGGGGGGGGGGGTGGGGGGGGGGGGGGGTGGGGGGGGGGGGGGGTGGGGGGGGGGGGGGGTGGGGGGGGGGGGGGGTGGGGGGGGGGGGGGGTGGGGGGGGGGGGGGGTGGGGGGGGGGGGGGGTGGGGGGGGGGGGGGGTGGGGGGGGGGGGGGGTGGGGGGGGGGGGGGGTGGGGGGGGGGGGGGGTGGGGGGGGGGGGGGGTGGGGGGGGGGGGGGGTGGGGGGGGGGGGGGGTGGGGGGGGGGGGGGGTGGGGGGGGGGGGGGGTGGGGGGGGGGGGGGGTGGGGGGGGGGGGGGGTGGGGGGGGGGGGGGGTGGGGGGGGGGGGGGGTGGGGGGGGGGGGGGGTGGGGGGGGGGGGGGGTGGGGGGGGGGGGGGGTGGGGGGGGGGGGGGGTGGGGGGGGGGGGGGGTGGGGGGGGGGGGGGGTGGGGGGGGGGGGGGGTGGGGGGGGGGGGGGGTGGGGGGGGGGGGGGGTGGGGGGGGGGGGGGGTGGGGGGGGGGGGGGGTGGGGGGGGGGGGGGGTGGGGGGGGGGGGGGGTGGGGGGGGGGGGGGGTGGGGGGGGGGGGGGGTGGGGGGGGGGGGGGGTGGGGGGGGGGGGGGGTGGGGGGGGGGGGGGGTGGGGGGGGGGGGGGGTGGGGGGGGGGGGGGGTGGGGGGGGGGGGGGGTGGGGGGGGGGGGGGGTGGGGGGGGGGGGGGGTGGGGGGGGGGGGGGGTGGGGGGGGGGGGGGGTGGGGGGGGGGGGGGGTGGGGGGGGGGGGGGGTGGGGGGGGGGGGGGGTGGGGGGGGGGGGGGGTGGGGGGGGGGGGGGGTGGGGGGGGGGGGGGGTGGGGGGGGGGGGGGGTGGGGGGGGGGGGGGGTGGGGGGGGGGGGGGGTGGGGGGGGGGGGGGGTGGGGGGGGGGGGGGGTGGGGGGGGGGGGGGGTGGGGGGGGGGGGGGGTGGGGGGGGGGGGGGGTGGGGGGGGGGGGGGGTGGGGGGGGGGGGGGGTGGGGGGGGGGGGGGGTGGGGGGGGGGGGGGGTGGGGGGGGGGGGGGGTGGGGGGGGGGGGGGGTGGGGGGGGGGGGGGGTGGGGGGGGGGGGGGGTGGGGGGGGGGGGGGGTGGGGGGGGGGGGGGGTGGGGGGGGGGGGGGGTGGGGGGGGGGGGGGGTGGGGGGGGGGGGGGGTGGGGGGGGGGGGGGGTGGGGGGGGGGGGGGGTGGGGGGGGGGGGGGGTGGGGGGGGGGGGGGGTGGGGGGGGGGGGGGGTGGGGGGGGGGGGGGGTGGGGGGGGGGGGGGGTGGGGGGGGGGGGGGGTGGGGGGGGGGGGGGGTGGGGGGGGGGGGGGGTGGGGGGGGGGGGGGGTGGGGGGGGGGGGGGGTGGGGGGGGGGGGGGGTGGGGGGGGGGGGGGGTGGGGGGGGGGGGGGGTGGGGGGGGGGGGGGGTGGGGGGGGGGGGGGGTGGGGGGGGGGGGGGGTGGGGGGGGGGGGGGGTGGGGGGGGGGGGGGGTGGGGGGGGGGGGGGGTGGGGGGGGGGGGGGGTGGGGGGGGGGGGGGGTGGGGGGGGGGGGGGGTGGGGGGGGGGGGGGGTGGGGGGGGGGGGGGGTGGGGGGGGGGGGGGGTGGGGGGGGGGGGGGGTGGGGGGGGGGGGGGGTGGGGGGGGGGGGGGGTGGGGGGGGGGGGGGGTGGGGGGGGGGGGGGGTGGGGGGGGGGGGGGGTGGGGGGGGGGGGGGGTGGGGGGGGGGGGGGGTGGGGGGGGGGGGGGGTGGGGGGGGGGGGGGGTGGGGGGGGGGGGGGGTGGGGGGGGGGGGGGGTGGGGGGGGGGGGGGGTGGGGGGGGGGGGGGGTGGGGGGGGGGGGGGGTGGGGGGGGGGGGGGGTGGGGGGGGGGGGGGGTGGGGGGGGGGGGGGGTGGGGGGGGGGGGGGGTGGGGGGGGGGGGGGGTGGGGGGGGGGGGGGGTGGGGGGGGGGGGGGGTGGGGGGGGGGGGGGGTGGGGGGGGGGGGGGGTGGGGGGGGGGGGGGGTGGGGGGGGGGGGGGGTGGGGGGGGGGGGGGGTGGGGGGGGGGGGGGGTGGGGGGGGGGGGGGGTGGGGGGGGGGGGGGGTGGGGGGGGGGGGGGGTGGGGGGGGGGGGGGGTGGGGGGGGGGGGGGGTGGGGGGGGGGGGGGGTGGGGGGGGGGGGGGGTGGGGGGGGGGGGGGGTGGGGGGGGGGGGGGGTGGGGGGGGGGGGGGGTGGGGGGGGGGGGGGGTGGGGGGGGGGGGGGGTGGGGGGGGGGGGGGGTGGGGGGGGGGGGGGGTGGGGGGGGGGGGGGGTGGGGGGGGGGGGGGGTGGGGGGGGGGGGGGGTGGGGGGGGGGGGGGGTGGGGGGGGGGGGGGGTGGGGGGGGGGGGGGGTGGGGGGGGGGGGGGGTGGGGGGGGGGGGGGGTGGGGGGGGGGGGGGGTGGGGGGGGGGGGGGGTGGGGGGGGGGGGGGGTGGGGGGGGGGGGGGGTGGGGGGGGGGGGGGGTGGGGGGGGGGGGGGGTGGGGGGGGGGGGGGGTGGGGGGGGGGGGGGGTGGGGGGGGGGGGGGGTGGGGGGGGGGGGGGGTGGGGGGGGGGGGGGGTGGGGGGGGGGGGGGGTGGGGGGGGGGGGGGGTGGGGGGGGGGGGGGGTGGGGGGGGGGGGGGGTGGGGGGGGGGGGGGGTGGGGGGGGGGGGGGGTGGGGGGGGGGGGGGGTGGGGGGGGGGGGGGGTGGGGGGGGGGGGGGGTGGGGGGGGGGGGGGGTGGGGGGGGGGGGGGGTGGGGGGGGGGGGGGGTGGGGGGGGGGGGGGGTGGGGGGGGGGGGGGGTGGGGGGGGGGGGGGGTGGGGGGGGGGGGGGGTGGGGGGGGGGGGGGGTGGGGGGGGGGGGGGGTGGGGGGGGGGGGGGGTGGGGGGGGGGGGGGGTGGGGGGGGGGGGGGGTGGGGGGGGGGGGGGGTGGGGGGGGGGGGGGGTGGGGGGGGGGGGGGGTGGGGGGGGGGGGGGGTGGGGGGGGGGGGGGGTGGGGGGGGGGGGGGGTGGGGGGGGGGGGGGGTGGGGGGGGGGGGGGGTGGGGGGGGGGGGGGGTGGGGGGGGGGGGGGGTGGGGGGGGGGGGGGGTGGGGGGGGGGGGGGGTGGGGGGGGGGGGGGGTGGGGGGGGGGGGGGGTGGGGGGGGGGGGGGGTGGGGGGGGGGGGGGGTGGGGGGGGGGGGGGGTGGGGGGGGGGGGGGGTGGGGGGGGGGGGGGGTGGGGGGGGGGGGGGGTGGGGGGGGGGGGGGGTGGGGGGGGGGGGGGGTGGGGGGGGGGGGGGGTGGGGGGGGGGGGGGGTGGGGGGGGGGGGGGGTGGGGGGGGGGGGGGGTGGGGGGGGGGGGGGGTGGGGGGGGGGGGGGGTGGGGGGGGGGGGGGGTGGGGGGGGGGGGGGGTGGGGGGGGGGGGGGGTGGGGGGGGGGGGGGGTGGGGGGGGGGGGGGGTGGGGGGGGGGGGGGGTGGGGGGGGGGGGGGGTGGGGGGGGGGGGGGGTGGGGGGGGGGGGGGGTGGGGGGGGGGGGGGGTGGGGGGGGGGGGGGGTGGGGGGGGGGGGGGGTGGGGGGGGGGGGGGGTGGGGGGGGGGGGGGGTGGGGGGGGGGGGGGGTGGGGGGGGGGGGGGGTGGGGGGGGGGGGGGGTGGGGGGGGGGGGGGGTGGGGGGGGGGGGGGGTGGGGGGGGGGGGGGGTGGGGGGGGGGGGGGGTGGGGGGGGGGGGGGGTGGGGGGGGGGGGGGGTGGGGGGGGGGGGGGGTGGGGGGGGGGGGGGGTGGGGGGGGGGGGGGGTGGGGGGGGGGGGGGGTGGGGGGGGGGGGGGGTGGGGGGGGGGGGGGGTGGGGGGGGGGGGGGGTGGGGGGGGGGGGGGGTGGGGGGGGGGGGGGGTGGGGGGGGGGGGGGGTGGGGGGGGGGGGGGGTGGGGGGGGGGGGGGGTGGGGGGGGGGGGGGGTGGGGGGGGGGGGGGGTGGGGGGGGGGGGGGGTGGGGGGGGGGGGGGGTGGGGGGGGGGGGGGGTGGGGGGGGGGGGGGGTGGGGGGGGGGGGGGGTGGGGGGGGGGGGGGGTGGGGGGGGGGGGGGGTGGGGGGGGGGGGGGGTGGGGGGGGGGGGGGGTGGGGGGGGGGGGGGGTGGGGGGGGGGGGGGGTGGGGGGGGGGGGGGGTGGGGGGGGGGGGGGGTGGGGGGGGGGGGGGGTGGGGGGGGGGGGGGGTGGGGGGGGGGGGGGGTGGGGGGGGGGGGGGGTGGGGGGGGGGGGGGGTGGGGGGGGGGGGGGGTGGGGGGGGGGGGGGGTGGGGGGGGGGGGGGGTGGGGGGGGGGGGGGGTGGGGGGGGGGGGGGGTGGGGGGGGGGGGGGGTGGGGGGGGGGGGGGGTGGGGGGGGGGGGGGGTGGGGGGGGGGGGGGGTGGGGGGGGGGGGGGGTGGGGGGGGGGGGGGGTGGGGGGGGGGGGGGGTGGGGGGGGGGGGGGGTGGGGGGGGGGGGGGGTGGGGGGGGGGGGGGGTGGGGGGGGGGGGGGGTGGGGGGGGGGGGGGGTGGGGGGGGGGGGGGGTGGGGGGGGGGGGGGGTGGGGGGGGGGGGGGGTGGGGGGGGGGGGGGGTGGGGGGGGGGGGGGGTGGGGGGGGGGGGGGGTGGGGGGGGGGGGGGGTGGGGGGGGGGGGGGGTGGGGGGGGGGGGGGGTGGGGGGGGGGGGGGGTGGGGGGGGGGGGGGGTGGGGGGGGGGGGGGGTGGGGGGGGGGGGGGGTGGGGGGGGGGGGGGGTGGGGGGGGGGGGGGGTGGGGGGGGGGGGGGGTGGGGGGGGGGGGGGGTGGGGGGGGGGGGGGGTGGGGGGGGGGGGGGGTGGGGGGGGGGGGGGGTGGGGGGGGGGGGGGGTGGGGGGGGGGGGGGGTGGGGGGGGGGGGGGGTGGGGGGGGGGGGGGGTGGGGGGGGGGGGGGGTGGGGGGGGGGGGGGGTGGGGGGGGGGGGGGGTGGGGGGGGGGGGGGGTGGGGGGGGGGGGGGGTGGGGGGGGGGGGGGGTGGGGGGGGGGGGGGGTGGGGGGGGGGGGGGGTGGGGGGGGGGGGGGGTGGGGGGGGGGGGGGGTGGGGGGGGGGGGGGGTGGGGGGGGGGGGGGGTGGGGGGGGGGGGGGGTGGGGGGGGGGGGGGGTGGGGGGGGGGGGGGGTGGGGGGGGGGGGGGGTGGGGGGGGGGGGGGGTGGGGGGGGGGGGGGGTGGGGGGGGGGGGGGGTGGGGGGGGGGGGGGGTGGGGGGGGGGGGGGGTGGGGGGGGGGGGGGGTGGGGGGGGGGGGGGGTGGGGGGGGGGGGGGGTGGGGGGGGGGGGGGGTGGGGGGGGGGGGGGGTGGGGGGGGGGGGGGGTGGGGGGGGGGGGGGGTGGGGGGGGGGGGGGGTGGGGGGGGGGGGGGGTGGGGGGGGGGGGGGGTGGGGGGGGGGGGGGGTGGGGGGGGGGGGGGGTGGGGGGGGGGGGGGGTGGGGGGGGGGGGGGGTGGGGGGGGGGGGGGGTGGGGGGGGGGGGGGGTGGGGGGGGGGGGGGGTGGGGGGGGGGGGGGGTGGGGGGGGGGGGGGGTGGGGGGGGGGGGGGGTGGGGGGGGGGGGGGGTGGGGGGGGGGGGGGGTGGGGGGGGGGGGGGGTGGGGGGGGGGGGGGGTGGGGGGGGGGGGGGGTGGGGGGGGGGGGGGGTGGGGGGGGGGGGGGGTGGGGGGGGGGGGGGGTGGGGGGGGGGGGGGGTGGGGGGGGGGGGGGGTGGGGGGGGGGGGGGGTGGGGGGGGGGGGGGGTGGGGGGGGGGGGGGGTGGGGGGGGGGGGGGGTGGGGGGGGGGGGGGGTGGGGGGGGGGGGGGGTGGGGGGGGGGGGGGGTGGGGGGGGGGGGGGGTGGGGGGGGGGGGGGGTGGGGGGGGGGGGGGGTGGGGGGGGGGGGGGGTGGGGGGGGGGGGGGGTGGGGGGGGGGGGGGGTGGGGGGGGGGGGGGGTGGGGGGGGGGGGGGGTGGGGGGGGGGGGGGGTGGGGGGGGGGGGGGGTGGGGGGGGGGGGGGGTGGGGGGGGGGGGGGGTGGGGGGGGGGGGGGGTGGGGGGGGGGGGGGGTGGGGGGGGGGGGGGGTGGGGGGGGGGGGGGGTGGGGGGGGGGGGGGGTGGGGGGGGGGGGGGGTGGGGGGGGGGGGGGGTGGGGGGGGGGGGGGGTGGGGGGGGGGGGGGGTGGGGGGGGGGGGGGGTGGGGGGGGGGGGGGGTGGGGGGGGGGGGGGGTGGGGGGGGGGGGGGGTGGGGGGGGGGGGGGGTGGGGGGGGGGGGGGGTGGGGGGGGGGGGGGGTGGGGGGGGGGGGGGGTGGGGGGGGGGGGGGGTGGGGGGGGGGGGGGGTGGGGGGGGGGGGGGGTGGGGGGGGGGGGGGGTGGGGGGGGGGGGGGGTGGGGGGGGGGGGGGGTGGGGGGGGGGGGGGGTGGGGGGGGGGGGGGGTGGGGGGGGGGGGGGGTGGGGGGGGGGGGGGGTGGGGGGGGGGGGGGGTGGGGGGGGGGGGGGGTGGGGGGGGGGGGGGGTGGGGGGGGGGGGGGGTGGGGGGGGGGGGGGGTGGGGGGGGGGGGGGGTGGGGGGGGGGGGGGGTGGGGGGGGGGGGGGGTGGGGGGGGGGGGGGGTGGGGGGGGGGGGGGGTGGGGGGGGGGGGGGGTGGGGGGGGGGGGGGGTGGGGGGGGGGGGGGGTGGGGGGGGGGGGGGGTGGGGGGGGGGGGGGGTGGGGGGGGGGGGGGGTGGGGGGGGGGGGGGGTGGGGGGGGGGGGGGGTGGGGGGGGGGGGGGGTGGGGGGGGGGGGGGGTGGGGGGGGGGGGGGGTGGGGGGGGGGGGGGGTGGGGGGGGGGGGGGGTGGGGGGGGGGGGGGGTGGGGGGGGGGGGGGGTGGGGGGGGGGGGGGGTGGGGGGGGGGGGGGGTGGGGGGGGGGGGGGGTGGGGGGGGGGGGGGGTGGGGGGGGGGGGGGGTGGGGGGGGGGGGGGGTGGGGGGGGGGGGGGGTGGGGGGGGGGGGGGGTGGGGGGGGGGGGGGGTGGGGGGGGGGGGGGGTGGGGGGGGGGGGGGGTGGGGGGGGGGGGGGGTGGGGGGGGGGGGGGGTGGGGGGGGGGGGGGGTGGGGGGGGGGGGGGGTGGGGGGGGGGGGGGGTGGGGGGGGGGGGGGGTGGGGGGGGGGGGGGGTGGGGGGGGGGGGGGGTGGGGGGGGGGGGGGGTGGGGGGGGGGGGGGGTGGGGGGGGGGGGGGGTGGGGGGGGGGGGGGGTGGGGGGGGGGGGGGGTGGGGGGGGGGGGGGGTGGGGGGGGGGGGGGGTGGGGGGGGGGGGGGGTGGGGGGGGGGGGGGGTGGGGGGGGGGGGGGGTGGGGGGGGGGGGGGGTGGGGGGGGGGGGGGGTGGGGGGGGGGGGGGGTGGGGGGGGGGGGGGGTGGGGGGGGGGGGGGGTGGGGGGGGGGGGGGGTGGGGGGGGGGGGGGGTGGGGGGGGGGGGGGGTGGGGGGGGGGGGGGGTGGGGGGGGGGGGGGGTGGGGGGGGGGGGGGGTGGGGGGGGGGGGGGGTGGGGGGGGGGGGGGGTGGGGGGGGGGGGGGGTGGGGGGGGGGGGGGGTGGGGGGGGGGGGGGGTGGGGGGGGGGGGGGGTGGGGGGGGGGGGGGGTGGGGGGGGGGGGGGGTGGGGGGGGGGGGGGGTGGGGGGGGGGGGGGGTGGGGGGGGGGGGGGGTGGGGGGGGGGGGGGGTGGGGGGGGGGGGGGGTGGGGGGGGGGGGGGGTGGGGGGGGGGGGGGGTGGGGGGGGGGGGGGGTGGGGGGGGGGGGGGGTGGGGGGGGGGGGGGGTGGGGGGGGGGGGGGGTGGGGGGGGGGGGGGGTGGGGGGGGGGGGGGGTGGGGGGGGGGGGGGGTGGGGGGGGGGGGGGGTGGGGGGGGGGGGGGGTGGGGGGGGGGGGGGGTGGGGGGGGGGGGGGGTGGGGGGGGGGGGGGGTGGGGGGGGGGGGGGGTGGGGGGGGGGGGGGGTGGGGGGGGGGGGGGGTGGGGGGGGGGGGGGGTGGGGGGGGGGGGGGGTGGGGGGGGGGGGGGGTGGGGGGGGGGGGGGGTGGGGGGGGGGGGGGGTGGGGGGGGGGGGGGGTGGGGGGGGGGGGGGGTGGGGGGGGGGGGGGGTGGGGGGGGGGGGGGGTGGGGGGGGGGGGGGGTGGGGGGGGGGGGGGGTGGGGGGGGGGGGGGGTGGGGGGGGGGGGGGGTGGGGGGGGGGGGGGGTGGGGGGGGGGGGGGGTGGGGGGGGGGGGGGGTGGGGGGGGGGGGGGGTGGGGGGGGGGGGGGGTGGGGGGGGGGGGGGGTGGGGGGGGGGGGGGGTGGGGGGGGGGGGGGGTGGGGGGGGGGGGGGGTGGGGGGGGGGGGGGGTGGGGGGGGGGGGGGGTGGGGGGGGGGGGGGGTGGGGGGGGGGGGGGGTGGGGGGGGGGGGGGGTGGGGGGGGGGGGGGGTGGGGGGGGGGGGGGGTGGGGGGGGGGGGGGGTGGGGGGGGGGGGGGGTGGGGGGGGGGGGGGGTGGGGGGGGGGGGGGGTGGGGGGGGGGGGGGGTGGGGGGGGGGGGGGGTGGGGGGGGGGGGGGGTGGGGGGGGGGGGGGGTGGGGGGGGGGGGGGGTGGGGGGGGGGGGGGGTGGGGGGGGGGGGGGGTGGGGGGGGGGGGGGGTGGGGGGGGGGGGGGGTGGGGGGGGGGGGGGGTGGGGGGGGGGGGGGGTGGGGGGGGGGGGGGGTGGGGGGGGGGGGGGGTGGGGGGGGGGGGGGGTGGGGGGGGGGGGGGGTGGGGGGGGGGGGGGGTGGGGGGGGGGGGGGGTGGGGGGGGGGGGGGGTGGGGGGGGGGGGGGGTGGGGGGGGGGGGGGGTGGGGGGGGGGGGGGGTGGGGGGGGGGGGGGGTGGGGGGGGGGGGGGGTGGGGGGGGGGGGGGGTGGGGGGGGGGGGGGGTGGGGGGGGGGGGGGGTGGGGGGGGGGGGGGGTGGGGGGGGGGGGGGGTGGGGGGGGGGGGGGGTGGGGGGGGGGGGGGGTGGGGGGGGGGGGGGGTGGGGGGGGGGGGGGGTGGGGGGGGGGGGGGGTGGGGGGGGGGGGGGGTGGGGGGGGGGGGGGGTGGGGGGGGGGGGGGGTGGGGGGGGGGGGGGGTGGGGGGGGGGGGGGGTGGGGGGGGGGGGGGGTGGGGGGGGGGGGGGGTGGGGGGGGGGGGGGGTGGGGGGGGGGGGGGGTGGGGGGGGGGGGGGGTGGGGGGGGGGGGGGGTGGGGGGGGGGGGGGGTGGGGGGGGGGGGGGGTGGGGGGGGGGGGGGGTGGGGGGGGGGGGGGGTGGGGGGGGGGGGGGGTGGGGGGGGGGGGGGGTGGGGGGGGGGGGGGGTGGGGGGGGGGGGGGGTGGGGGGGGGGGGGGGTGGGGGGGGGGGGGGGTGGGGGGGGGGGGGGGTGGGGGGGGGGGGGGGTGGGGGGGGGGGGGGGTGGGGGGGGGGGGGGGTGGGGGGGGGGGGGGGTGGGGGGGGGGGGGGGTGGGGGGGGGGGGGGGTGGGGGGGGGGGGGGGTGGGGGGGGGGGGGGGTGGGGGGGGGGGGGGGTGGGGGGGGGGGGGGGTGGGGGGGGGGGGGGGTGGGGGGGGGGGGGGGTGGGGGGGGGGGGGGGTGGGGGGGGGGGGGGGTGGGGGGGGGGGGGGGTGGGGGGGGGGGGGGGTGGGGGGGGGGGGGGGTGGGGGGGGGGGGGGGTGGGGGGGGGGGGGGGTGGGGGGGGGGGGGGGTGGGGGGGGGGGGGGGTGGGGGGGGGGGGGGGTGGGGGGGGGGGGGGGTGGGGGGGGGGGGGGGTGGGGGGGGGGGGGGGTGGGGGGGGGGGGGGGTGGGGGGGGGGGGGGGTGGGGGGGGGGGGGGGTGGGGGGGGGGGGGGGTGGGGGGGGGGGGGGGTGGGGGGGGGGGGGGGTGGGGGGGGGGGGGGGTGGGGGGGGGGGGGGGTGGGGGGGGGGGGGGGTGGGGGGGGGGGGGGGTGGGGGGGGGGGGGGGTGGGGGGGGGGGGGGGTGGGGGGGGGGGGGGGTGGGGGGGGGGGGGGGTGGGGGGGGGGGGGGGTGGGGGGGGGGGGGGGTGGGGGGGGGGGGGGGTGGGGGGGGGGGGGGGTGGGGGGGGGGGGGGGTGGGGGGGGGGGGGGGTGGGGGGGGGGGGGGGTGGGGGGGGGGGGGGGTGGGGGGGGGGGGGGGTGGGGGGGGGGGGGGGTGGGGGGGGGGGGGGGTGGGGGGGGGGGGGGGTGGGGGGGGGGGGGGGTGGGGGGGGGGGGGGGTGGGGGGGGGGGGGGGTGGGGGGGGGGGGGGGTGGGGGGGGGGGGGGGTGGGGGGGGGGGGGGGTGGGGGGGGGGGGGGGTGGGGGGGGGGGGGGGTGGGGGGGGGGGGGGGTGGGGGGGGGGGGGGGTGGGGGGGGGGGGGGGTGGGGGGGGGGGGGGGTGGGGGGGGGGGGGGGTGGGGGGGGGGGGGGGTGGGGGGGGGGGGGGGTGGGGGGGGGGGGGGGTGGGGGGGGGGGGGGGTGGGGGGGGGGGGGGGTGGGGGGGGGGGGGGGTGGGGGGGGGGGGGGGTGGGGGGGGGGGGGGGTGGGGGGGGGGGGGGGTGGGGGGGGGGGGGGGTGGGGGGGGGGGGGGGTGGGGGGGGGGGGGGGTGGGGGGGGGGGGGGGTGGGGGGGGGGGGGGGTGGGGGGGGGGGGGGGTGGGGGGGGGGGGGGGTGGGGGGGGGGGGGGGTGGGGGGGGGGGGGGGTGGGGGGGGGGGGGGGTGGGGGGGGGGGGGGGTGGGGGGGGGGGGGGGTGGGGGGGGGGGGGGGTGGGGGGGGGGGGGGGTGGGGGGGGGGGGGGGTGGGGGGGGGGGGGGGTGGGGGGGGGGGGGGGTGGGGGGGGGGGGGGGTGGGGGGGGGGGGGGGTGGGGGGGGGGGGGGGTGGGGGGGGGGGGGGGTGGGGGGGGGGGGGGGTGGGGGGGGGGGGGGGTGGGGGGGGGGGGGGGTGGGGGGGGGGGGGGGTGGGGGGGGGGGGGGGTGGGGGGGGGGGGGGGTGGGGGGGGGGGGGGGTGGGGGGGGGGGGGGGTGGGGGGGGGGGGGGGTGGGGGGGGGGGGGGGTGGGGGGGGGGGGGGGTGGGGGGGGGGGGGGGTGGGGGGGGGGGGGGGTGGGGGGGGGGGGGGGTGGGGGGGGGGGGGGGTGGGGGGGGGGGGGGGTGGGGGGGGGGGGGGGTGGGGGGGGGGGGGGGTGGGGGGGGGGGGGGGTGGGGGGGGGGGGGGGTGGGGGGGGGGGGGGGTGGGGGGGGGGGGGGGTGGGGGGGGGGGGGGGTGGGGGGGGGGGGGGGTGGGGGGGGGGGGGGGTGGGGGGGGGGGGGGGTGGGGGGGGGGGGGGGTGGGGGGGGGGGGGGGTGGGGGGGGGGGGGGGTGGGGGGGGGGGGGGGTGGGGGGGGGGGGGGGTGGGGGGGGGGGGGGGTGGGGGGGGGGGGGGGTGGGGGGGGGGGGGGGTGGGGGGGGGGGGGGGTGGGGGGGGGGGGGGGTGGGGGGGGGGGGGGGTGGGGGGGGGGGGGGGTGGGGGGGGGGGGGGGTGGGGGGGGGGGGGGGTGGGGGGGGGGGGGGGTGGGGGGGGGGGGGGGTGGGGGGGGGGGGGGGTGGGGGGGGGGGGGGGTGGGGGGGGGGGGGGGTGGGGGGGGGGGGGGGTGGGGGGGGGGGGGGGTGGGGGGGGGGGGGGGTGGGGGGGGGGGGGGGTGGGGGGGGGGGGGGGTGGGGGGGGGGGGGGGTGGGGGGGGGGGGGGGTGGGGGGGGGGGGGGGTGGGGGGGGGGGGGGGTGGGGGGGGGGGGGGGTGGGGGGGGGGGGGGGTGGGGGGGGGGGGGGGTGGGGGGGGGGGGGGGTGGGGGGGGGGGGGGGTGGGGGGGGGGGGGGGTGGGGGGGGGGGGGGGTGGGGGGGGGGGGGGGTGGGGGGGGGGGGGGGTGGGGGGGGGGGGGGGTGGGGGGGGGGGGGGGTGGGGGGGGGGGGGGGTGGGGGGGGGGGGGGGTGGGGGGGGGGGGGGGTGGGGGGGGGGGGGGGTGGGGGGGGGGGGGGGTGGGGGGGGGGGGGGGTGGGGGGGGGGGGGGGTGGGGGGGGGGGGGGGTGGGGGGGGGGGGGGGTGGGGGGGGGGGGGGGTGGGGGGGGGGGGGGGTGGGGGGGGGGGGGGGTGGGGGGGGGGGGGGGTGGGGGGGGGGGGGGGTGGGGGGGGGGGGGGGTGGGGGGGGGGGGGGGTGGGGGGGGGGGGGGGTGGGGGGGGGGGGGGGTGGGGGGGGGGGGGGGTGGGGGGGGGGGGGGGTGGGGGGGGGGGGGGGTGGGGGGGGGGGGGGGTGGGGGGGGGGGGGGGTGGGGGGGGGGGGGGGTGGGGGGGGGGGGGGGTGGGGGGGGGGGGGGGTGGGGGGGGGGGGGGGTGGGGGGGGGGGGGGGTGGGGGGGGGGGGGGGTGGGGGGGGGGGGGGGTGGGGGGGGGGGGGGGTGGGGGGGGGGGGGGGTGGGGGGGGGGGGGGGTGGGGGGGGGGGGGGGTGGGGGGGGGGGGGGGTGGGGGGGGGGGGGGGTGGGGGGGGGGGGGGGTGGGGGGGGGGGGGGGTGGGGGGGGGGGGGGGTGGGGGGGGGGGGGGGTGGGGGGGGGGGGGGGTGGGGGGGGGGGGGGGTGGGGGGGGGGGGGGGTGGGGGGGGGGGGGGGTGGGGGGGGGGGGGGGTGGGGGGGGGGGGGGGTGGGGGGGGGGGGGGGTGGGGGGGGGGGGGGGTGGGGGGGGGGGGGGGTGGGGGGGGGGGGGGGTGGGGGGGGGGGGGGGTGGGGGGGGGGGGGGGTGGGGGGGGGGGGGGGTGGGGGGGGGGGGGGGTGGGGGGGGGGGGGGGTGGGGGGGGGGGGGGGTGGGGGGGGGGGGGGGTGGGGGGGGGGGGGGGTGGGGGGGGGGGGGGGTGGGGGGGGGGGGGGGTGGGGGGGGGGGGGGGTGGGGGGGGGGGGGGGTGGGGGGGGGGGGGGGTGGGGGGGGGGGGGGGTGGGGGGGGGGGGGGGTGGGGGGGGGGGGGGGTGGGGGGGGGGGGGGGTGGGGGGGGGGGGGGGTGGGGGGGGGGGGGGGTGGGGGGGGGGGGGGGTGGGGGGGGGGGGGGGTGGGGGGGGGGGGGGGTGGGGGGGGGGGGGGGTGGGGGGGGGGGGGGGTGGGGGGGGGGGGGGGTGGGGGGGGGGGGGGGTGGGGGGGGGGGGGGGTGGGGGGGGGGGGGGGTGGGGGGGGGGGGGGGTGGGGGGGGGGGGGGGTGGGGGGGGGGGGGGGTGGGGGGGGGGGGGGGTGGGGGGGGGGGGGGGTGGGGGGGGGGGGGGGTGGGGGGGGGGGGGGGTGGGGGGGGGGGGGGGTGGGGGGGGGGGGGGGTGGGGGGGGGGGGGGGTGGGGGGGGGGGGGGGTGGGGGGGGGGGGGGGTGGGGGGGGGGGGGGGTGGGGGGGGGGGGGGGTGGGGGGGGGGGGGGGTGGGGGGGGGGGGGGGTGGGGGGGGGGGGGGGTGGGGGGGGGGGGGGGGGGGGGGGGGGGGGGGTGGGGGGGGGGGGGGGTGGGGGGGGGGAGGGGGGGGGGGGGGGGGGGTGGGGGGGGGGGGGGGTGGGGGGGGGGGGGGGTGGGGGGGGGGGGGGGGGGGGGGGGGGGGGGGCGGGGGGGGGGGGGGGGGGGGGGGGGGGGGGGGGGGTGTTCCCCGGGGGGGGGGGGGGGGGGGGGGGAATACCCAGGGGGGGGGGGGGGGGGGGGGGGGGGAAGTGGTGGCGAACCTATGGCACAGGTGCCAGAGGTGGCACTCAGAGCCCTCTCTGTGGGCACGCGTGCACAGAGTTCGTCATGTGATAATAG
Organism: Sphaerodactylus townsendi; assembly: GCF_021028975.2. NCBI lineage: Eukaryota > Metazoa > Chordata > Lepidosauria > Squamata > Sphaerodactylidae > Sphaerodactylus > Sphaerodactylus townsendi. The sequence continues at coordinate 126,005,112 of NC_059431.1, read as the reverse complement.
TGTAATTATTTCAGGGAGATTATTAGCATTGAACCTAAGACCTAGTTTTGGGGAAGCAGTGTAGGTAGCCCCGTTAAGCGCTGTTAAACCCCACTGATTTTCGTGGGAAGAACGAAAGCATCCTTTACCTGGGAGTAAGCTCAGTTGCTGGCAATGGGATTTGCTTCTGAGTAAACCCTCCTAGGGTCGTGAATCACCTGTTCAAAGCGTTGCACAGTTGCTTTAAAGCAAAGCCACCGACTACCACCAAGCTTACTCTTGAGTAACGCGCGCCTTGGAGTCAACCGTTTTTTCTATACTAAAACCTCAGTATTCAGGTTAAATTGCCATGTTGGCACTTTGTGATAAATAAATGGGTTTGGGGTGCAGTTTGGGCACTCGGTCTTGAAAAGGTTCACCATCACTGCCCTATGGGATTTGTCTCAGTTCCACAGGGCCTGTAAGATGGAGCTATTCTGCCTGACCTACGGTTGAGGACAGAAAGGGCATTTCCATCAAATCTGGCCTCCCTGTCTCTGGCCCTATACAGCTTTCCTCTCTCAACTTCAGTGAAGCTGGAAACGTGCCACATCTCTAGCCCAGGAGGTAAACTCCTGAATACACCACTGTAACACCATCACCCGCTACCACTAATTGCCATGACTACTATCCATGATAAAACGGATTAGATCTGGACAAGTGGGCAATTGGGGACCTCGGCAGCAACGACCACACACTCCACGCCGTGGCCTCCAATGCTCCATTCTGTCCAAGCATATCACTCAGATCATTTAAAAGGCGAAAAAGTTGTTTTGGTTTTTTTAAAAAAAATCAAAACATGAAGATGTGTTCAACCGGCGTCACAAGATCTAGGATTTGATTCCAAAACAATTTAGGAAAGCACCAGAAGAGATAGGTTGAAAGATACTTTTCACAAGTAGCGTCGCTTTTTAGTACTACTCGTGGCATGAAGTAGCAGAGGAACTCCGTTTCCTGGGCTCGTGGTCCACTTAAGCCAGTGATGGCGAACACTTACGGGATACCCCATGTCCCCATGGACCCCTATGAGTGAGATCCAGGCCCTATGGCAGTGGTGGCAAACCTATGGCACGGGTGCCAGTGGTGGCACTCAGAGCCCTCTCCAAATCAACTAAGTTCGACCCCCAAATCAACTCAGTTCCTCCAGTACAGCATTACAAGCAATGTTTCTAGGAAGGTGGAACTTTGTCTCAAAGATCTCCTTATCCTGTTCATTTTCTATTCTGCCCATGCTCCAAGGCACTCTCCCATGTTTCTTCCCTCCTCGGCAGACCATTTGCCAAGATGATAACCAAATTCTGTCATTCATAATGTTTACAGCAGCTGAAGAGCAGGAAAGCCACTCAGAGACACAACATGTTCAGTTGTCTTATCCCCCACAGGTTCCTACTGTACATGTCTTTGTCTATGACATGATTCACAAGGTAGGTATCCAACCACAGAAGCGAAGACCTGCTAGCATCAGTGGGAGAAAGCCGTGTCTATTAGACTCACAGTTGAAGTATGTTTACATTGGCTGTGTTTAAAACTGGAAACTGTGATAAATACACACCAAGCCAAACACTTAGTGTACCCAGATATCCAGTTGTACAGTTTTATAAGAAATAAAACTTTAAAAAGTGCTAGGCCTAGGAAACAGGTGCCACGACTGGTTCACAAAAGGCAAACCACAGTCTGAAGCAAACTTAAAATCAAGGGGCTTATGTTAGTTTCTTCTTAGGTTAAACAATCACAACAAAACTGGATTTTCTAGTACACAGCGAGGGATGGGAATTCCCTAGAAACCACTAGTTGGTCAAAAAACATCAGCACACAGATGCATTTATTACATGCAAAGTTAAATAAACTGACAATGGTAGCCCATTTGTTGGTATTTCAGACAAGTGTGCTTAATACACAATAAAACAATAATTTGCAAAGTTTTGGAACACAAGCAAGGAATCCCTATAATAACATCAGATTTTTACCTTTGAGAAGTATCCAACTAAGTGGCACCCTTTCGCATCATTCTTTGTGAGAACGTAGAAAAGGAATGGCTCAACATCGTAATATAAAGTTTTGTGGTCCAGAAAGAGCTTTGCAAGCAGGCAAAGGTTTTGGCAATAAATTTTGCTCATGTTCCCATCAACCTACAAAGGGAGGCGGAGAGATTTTCAACATTACTACTTGGATATAGGAAGGAAAAGGCACAAAATCCTCCACAGTCTGCTCAAAAGCCTTCAAAAAGAATCTTCACACTTAGCACAATTTACAGTTACATTTTTTAAAAAATGTATTCCCCTCCCCACCCACACAAACAATTATGTGAACATATTATTAAGGTGGTTGAACTACTGACATGCTTATATTCGAGGAGGACGGATAGTGAATATTTATTACATTTTATCCCACCCTTTCCCCACAAAGCTAAGAACAGGCAGGCAGGCAGCTTTATTATGTGGTCAGCAGACATTTCAGCGTAACATCTATTAAAATGAAAGACAGAAATTGTATGCTTCATTAACAAGGTTCTTTCAACGTCCGGGACATAGCATCAATGGCTACATTCAAACGGATAGCCACTTTTCAGTGATAGGTACACTCTCCGCAGCAAAATAGCTGTTCCACTGAATGGCCAGGAGCTCAGAACGGTGGATTCCATTTCCCTCCCTTTGATTCTCACAACAATCCTAAGAGCTAATGTAAGATTATTCCATCCTTAGCTAAACTTACAGAAGCAAAGATTGTCCCTGAGACAAAAGTTTATTGCACAAACTGATCTGCACTAGCCAGAGACGAACTTCGTTTTGCCCTGCGTGATACAACAACATGATATGCATTCACCAAAACAGTCAACCCTTGCCTCTGTTTGAAAGAAGTTACCTTGTCTAAGGAGGCCCGGGTCACACTGGTGACAAAAGTCACCCTTTTCCCATCTTTGGTAGGCCAGGCAGGCCATGACCCCCTGTTTGTCCCGGGTGGGCCTGGCCACAGTGATCCATGCGATGGTCACCCCCAGGTTAGATTACTGTAACTCACTCTACACAGACCGGCCTTTGAGACTGACCTGAAAATTAAGTTTGATCCAGAATGCAGGGGTGAGACTCCTCACCCAGACACCAGAGAGGGAGCACAGACCAACTGTATTCCCCCAACTGCACTGGCTACCTGTTGAATTCCAGATCCTGTCCAAAGAGTTGGTTCTAACTTTAAGGCTCTGAGCTGCCTGGGACTCTCATATCTTCAGAACTGCGTCTCCTCATATCGCCCATGGAGTCCTCCTTGCTTCTCCGAAACTAATTTGCTGGTGGTCCCTGCCTCAAAGGATATCCTGTTGGCCTCAACCACAACCAGGGCTTTTTCTGCCCTGGCTCCAGCCTGGTGGAACTCTCATCAGCTGACGCCAGGGCCTCGCGGGACCGTGAACAGTTCTGCAAGACAGAGATGTTTCACTGGGCTTTTGGTTGAGGCCATCTTGTGATTGGCATACACCATCTGAAATGGCAGGCCTCTCCTACCTATATTTAGATCTACATTCACATATCTACCGGTATTTGTCAGCGTCAGCACCATCGGCCCCCTCCTGGCCTCCTTTCTTCCCCACCACAATAAATAAGAACAGAGTGTGGTGGGATACAGATGCTTACAGAGGTGGGATCCAGCCGGTTCTCACCAGTTCCCGAGAGTGGGTTACTAATTATTTGTGTGTGCCGAGAGGGGGTTACTAATTGGGTCCGCTTTCGCCCTCGCCTCCCTGAGAGGCATACTGCCTTTGAATGTGAAGGTTCCATATAGCAATTGCGACTAATAATGTAACTCCCTGAGCTGGGTTAATCCCTTCCAGGTACTGCAATTCATTGATTCTCAGCCTTTCATACCTTTTGTCTCATCAGTCTCTATCAAAGAACCTGTGTGTTTTACCATTGCTGTGTTCAGATTTGTGAGTTGGGGTATTTTCTATAATGTGATGATGATTTAGAAATGACCTGGTGCAAAAAAATTTTTTGGGGTCGTGGTGGGGTGGCTGCCCATGGAGGGGGGGGGCATCCAACTCAGGTTTTGCCCAGGGCTCAGGTTTGCCTAGGTATGCCTCTTCCCCCTTTGCTGAGGGGGGGCTGGCGAGGGAACCTGTTACTAACATTTTTGGATCCCACCACTGGACGCTTAGGTTTGCGTTTGTTAATCGGCAGCCTTCTACACAAGACTTTATATAGGAACAGTTGACTTATTTTATACTGTGATGTTTTAATTTGATGTATTTGATATTGTATTGGATTTCAACTCTGATTATACCGTATATACTCATGTATAAGTTGAGTTTTTCAGCACATTTTTTTGTGCTGAAAAAGCCCCCCTTGACTTATACACGAGTCAGTTGTATTTTAAAAAATATTTTAGGGTTTTTACTTTGTTGGCCGCCAGGGGGCACAGTTTTTAGGCTAGCAGCAGCAAAATGTCAGGGTATCATCAGGTGACACTCCTGATGATACCAGCCAAGTTTGGTAAAGTTTGGTTCAGGGGGTCCAAAGTTATGGACCCCCAAAGGAGGTGCCCCCATTCCCCATTGTTTCCAATGGGAGCTAATAGTAGATGGGGCTACATTTTGAGGGTCCATAACTTTGGACCCGCTGCACCAAACTTCACCAAACCTGGGTGGTATCATCAGGAGGGTCTCCTAAAGATACTCTGAAATGTTGGTACTGCTAAAATGACACCTGCCATGTGCAATTTTAAAAAATATGTACACTAAAAATAGTGAACTATTCTTTTAAAAAGCAGGGTAGTTTTGAGTCACAGTGAACAGGCATGTTCATTCCAGTTTATATTGTAAGATCCATTGTTTACAACCCTTCCTTACAAAAAAGCTAAGGTTTTTGTACTTTTAAAGTTATTGCTGATACCATATTGTTCTTGTTGACCCTCTTTTCCACTTACAGAGCCAGTTTACTGTTTTCTTTGAAATAAATATTCAAAAACATTTAACCTACTGATGCCTCAATTAATGTAATTTTATTGGTATCTGTTTTTAGTTTTGAAATTTACCAGTAGCTGCTGCATTTCCCACCCTCGACTTATACGCGAGTCAATAAGTTTTTCCCAGTTTTTTGTGGTAAAATGAGGTGCCTCGACTTATATGCGGCTCGACTTATACACGAGTATATACGGTAAGCTGCTCTGAGCCCAACCTCAGCCAGGAATTATGTAGGGTTCAAATGTAATAAAATAAAATAAATAAAACTTAAAAAACTTAAACTTAAAAAAAAAACAGCTTTGAGGACAAAACCATATTTTCCATATGTAAATGACATCAGAATGGTGAGGAATGACTGTTTTCTCTGCCAGCAGCCTGCATGACAGCTAATGTGACATTTGACATGAAGCTCAGGGCCAGGAAAATATCTGCTGTATTTCAAACTGCAGGAAAATATCTGCTGTATTTCAAATATAACGTAACTTAAATACAAAGGCCTGAGCCAGGGGCACAGCAAGGGGAAATGGTGCCCAGGGCATGCGTGAGCCCTGCACCCCTCCCATGCCCCCACCACGCCATGCACTCAGGGCATCCAGCCCCCCCCCCCCCCCGGCCCCGTTGACGCTACATCATGGCATGAACACTTGCCAGAGCAGGCTGGGGCAGTAACAAGGGACATATGGGTTGCAGCCTATGAAAGGAAAGCCTGAGAAAATGTGAATGCGTGTGCACACAGACAATATATTAATCTCCTTTATGTTGAAAAGGGAATGCCTGCATATTCTTTCGTAGGCATGCGTCAGGCTATGCATTATATCGTGTGCTTCCCAGTTCTCTTGGTTGCTGCTCATTTTGAGTTTCTTTAAAATATCGACACCCAACCATTCTGCTAGAAAACTTCCAAGCATTTGAAACAAAAGCCAAACCCAAAATCACCGATCAAGCACTCAGCAACAGGCGGTGCTAAGTTGATACACGCAGAGCCTCATCAACATGGCAACAGCCACAGAGCAACAGTTGATATAGATCAGTGTTTCCCAACCTTTTCGAGGTCAGGGTACCCTTGACCTCACTCTTCATATCTCACGGTACCCCTGCCGCCACCCTCCACCTTCCCCTCCCATTGCCCCTGCTTGCCACATCCCCCACCTTCCCCTCCCAGGGTGAAGGGAATTACTGGGGGTGGTGGCGGCTGCTGACCTTGTGGCAGGCCCTGCCCCATGGGCCAGCTCCATGTCCTTGCTGGCGCCGGTGGGAGACACCACAAAAATGAGGGGGGGGGGGCGGTAGTGTAGGTACCCCTGGGACATGACCACAGAACCCTGGTTGAGAATGGCTGATATAGATGCTTGATCTGAAATTATTACTTTGAAGAAACCACAGAAAGGTTCTAAACACTCCCCAATTTCAGTTTGGGTTGTATTCTTCCGAGTCTTCTAATATATTTGCCTACACTCTGCTTGAGGAAATGAGGAAGCAGAACTAGTTTTGACATTTGCCAATTTAAAGTTTCAATTGATTTTTCAAAATCCAAAGATGCCGTCTAGGTCACGTGGTTTATATATTTCAGCTCTTTCAATACCATATTTGGCTGTAAGAGAAATCCTGGAAGGAAAGAGGAAAATGCTGACAGATGATATAATCGTTTTACAGAGGAAGAGGCTGAAGATTAATTTCTTCATCAGACTGAAGAGGGGGGGAGGGAGGGGGTCCAAAGCAGATGTTTGCACTCTTCTCTGGGAAACGCTCGATGCAATAAAACATCTCCTCTTTCACCTGTCAAGGATTTGCACAGGAAGAGATGTGTTAGAAAATATGAGTTCTTTGCATCACTCTTATTCATTGGCGGGGTGGGGGGGCCGGGGGGAGGAAGGCAAAACATAAAGATAGTTTCCAGGAAAGAACTGGGGCCCACCAATCTACGTTCTTCTTAATGAGATTGGGATAAATCATATCGATACCTAGAGCTTTCCCAGTTTCAATTAATTTCCGCATCTCTGATATCAAAACAGGGGGTCAAATTGGCACAGTTTTCTTATCTTTACAATATACGGGCTCACTCTCCCCCATAGCATAAAGTTGTCCAAGGCCGATTACCCACTTTCTGAGTTCCCCGTTTTCACCCTGCTCTGGCGCAAAAAGCCATGTTAGAAGTGCTCTCACTTTCCCCGGGGAAAGCGAGAAGCACACGCAGGGCAAGAGGGAAGCGTGTCAGGACAAGAAATCTTGCCCTGATGCGCCTCCTCTCTTGGCGCGCCGCAAACAGGAAGTGAGTCAGGACCAAACCTCTTGCCCCTGGCACGCTTCCTGTCCCACCACGCGTCTCTGTGCCAGTAGGTAGCTGGCCTAAAATAATTTTCCCACACTTCTGGGGTAATTTCACAAATCAAAAAGACAGGAGATCTAATGAATGTATTTGAGGCCAATTTCCCAAATAGGAGGTGATTTTTCTCCTGTACTGCCTGATTTAACTGGGCTCGAGCCGTCTTTGAGGCGTCCTCCTTTTTCCCTCGAATCAACACTTTGTACTTTGTTTTTTTGTTTTAATTTCCGCTAACAGCTTATCCTCCATCTTACATCTGTATCTATGATACAAGTTTCTATAAGTTATTTTAGCATCGTTACATTGTTACTCATACCATGAATTTGTGCATCTATTGTTTTGGCTAGAAAGTTTGTCCTGCCAGTCAGCCATCACCGTATTTATCTCATTCATGCATTCGTTTCCCGTGCAAGCACTGGGTTATTACTGACCTACGTCAGGGATGATGCAACATCACGCCATTGACTAGACCAGGGGTCTGCAACCTGTGGCTCTCCAGATGTTCATGGACTACAATTCCCATCAGCCCCTGCCAGCATGGTCAATTGGCCATGCTGGCAGAGGCTGATGGGATTTGTAGTCCATGAACATCTGGAGAGCTGCAGGTTGCAGACCCCTGGACTAGACAAACCATATTTACAGCGTAGGTTGCCATAGGGCCTTCCCTCGTAGCCTAAACTTCACCCCCAGAAAACCGTGTACTCCGTTTACTAACCTTGGAAGGATGACTCGGCCTTGAGCTGGCTATTTGAACCTGACTTCCATCAGGATTGTTGGAAAAAGCAGGAGGAACACAAAATGCACAGGCTCCTCAGTGTGTTGTTAAGAATTCAACAAATGATAAATGCTAGACTCTGAAAAACGATAGCCTGTTCTCACTGACGGCCATTTCCCGTACTATGTTTTCCAATTAACGTTAACAGTCCAGCTACTTACAGGAGCGGCTGGTACCCCAGCACCCAATGAGGAAGCATTAAAAACCCAGAGAGCTCACGTTTCAACGAATGGCAATGCTCTAGCAATACGTACATTAGCCTTTATTGGCTTAATCAAACAACAAGTTTAAAATACAACTATAATAGGAGCAAAGACCAAGGAAGAACCATAATACATACATGCTATTACATACTCTCAACTATCTCCACAATAAAATGAGCAACCTCTTCACAAAAACCAGGGTCAGAGTTGTTCAACAGTAGGGATAATCTAATCAGATCTGGTAACTCAGATTGAAAAAGAGGGTATAAATTGGTACATTTGGATCTGATTTTAGCAAATCTGCTGCAGTGCAGAAGCTGGTGGCCCAGGGTTTCAGCCACGGTGGATTTGCAGCTGCATAACCTTGCAGATTTTTCCAGGTTGCTAAACCTACCATTTAGTAGGGCAGAGGGCATAACGTTGAACTGAGCTCTCCTTGATTGGAGGTTCATTAAAACATAAAGATAATAAATAGGCCATACGACTCTGCTCAAATGGAATTTAAAAAAATAGGGGAACAAGTTCGTTTGGCTGCTAGATGTAAATCTGCAAATTCCCGATCTAGAAGCCGGTCTTTAAGCATATTGAACGCTTCTGAGCAGGACATTAAATAGAGAGATTCAAGGGGCACATCGATAGATATGATCTTCCTCTCTATCAAAGAAAACCAGGGGTCAGCCTGTGTGTCCTGGAGTATCAGGGAGAAGAGAGTGTTCGGATGGAAGATAGTGAAGGCGGAGCCAAAATCTAAAGGCTCTGAGCCATGCTTTTAAGATATTTTGCCCCAATTCCAAGCACAAGGCTGTGTATGGAACACAGTTTGGAACTCCCATTATGTGATGACAAATTTTTGATTGAGGGACGTTCAAAACATGGTTCACGGCTTGAATCCAGATAGGGGCCCCATAAAGTAGTTGGGATTCAATCTTTGCATTAAAGATCCTCAACGCAGCAGGGATGAACGAATGCCCTCCGCTATAAAAGAAACGAAGGATTTCAGAGATGCTGGGGGAGGACAGAGGGAGAGCTGCCTTTTGACGACAGGTCCAGGAAAGATTATACAAGAAAATGATGCCGAGGTATTTGAAACGAGAAACCTGCTCTAGAGGAACGTTGTTTAGTTTCCAATAGTATTTTTTCAGGGATCTAGCAAAAACCATAATTTTGGTTTTCTGATAATTAATTGATAATTTATTAGAGTCGCAGTACTTGGAAAACTGTTTCATGAGCCGCCTCAGACCCACCCTGGAGCGTGAAAGCAGGACAGAATCATCAGCATAAAGCACAGGTGTCAAACTCGCAGCCCTCCAGATGTCACGGACTACAGCTCCCATCATCCCCTGCCAGCATGATGCTGGCAGGGGATGATGGGAACTGTAGTCCATGACATCTGGAGGGCCACGAGTTTGACAGCGATGGCATAAAGCAAAATTGGTAAGTAATGTGAAGACAGCTTGGGAGCATGAAAATTGGAACCTATCAGGAGTGGAGGGAGATCACACAGATGAAGATTGAAAAGAGTGGGGACCAACACGCATCCCTGTTCGACTCCTTTGGGAGCCTCAATAGAGTCCATAAGAAGGCCTTCCTGAGAACACTTAATGCGGCAGCTGGTGCCCGAGTAAATTTGCCTTATTAGGAAGAGACGTCTATCCTCAATTCCGTAGGTGGCAAGCTTAGCCCAGAGAAGATCTCTGGGGACTGTATCGAAGGCTGCCTTCAAATCAATGAAGGCAGCATAGAGTTTATCAGGTGGCTTGCTCGCATATTTGGAGGCTAGGTGGGCTAGAACTATCATGTGATCAAGCGGCAACTTCCCTTTGATGAAACCAATTTGTTCAAACCCAATTGTTTGCGTTTGTAGGGCCCATTTCTGAAGTTTCTGTAAAAGGAACATGCATAGATCTTCCCAATTACTAATAGCAAGCTGATGGGGCGGAAATTTGAGGGGTCAGAAATAACCCCCTTTTTATAGATGGGTTTGCTGTAGCAATACAGAGAAGGTCCTCATCACATTCGACCACTCCTCCTCCCATTCCCATTGGCAAAAGACTCAACAAATTAAGTTAGCTTCAGAGAGCTTCTGTGATCGTCTACAGAAGATCAGCTAGGTTCAAGTCTGGTACAATCTTAAGAGACTTGCAGAATTTCTGGGTTATGAGCTTTTGAGAGACAAAACTCCCTAAAGTTAAGCAGTACACGCTCAAGATGTAGAAATTATAATATTTTTTCCTCACAACATAAGAGTGTTCTCCTCTTATCTTTGTTAACAACGCTGTAGAAGATTCAGATAGCATTGTGCAGGGCCGGAGTGAGGGGGAACTGTGCCCGGGGCATGTGTGCGCCCCGCGCCCCTGCCATGCCCCTGGAACGCCCCCTCCACTCCCCCGCACTGGTGCGTGCCCGGTGCGTCGCACCCCCACCCCGCCCCCTTAGCACTACACCACTGGCATTGTGTGGTCACCGGAGAAACCAAGAGTGATGAATAAAATAGTCTATATGTCTAAAAAACTAATGGGCTGGGGGCTCCCAAAATTACAGGAATATTACGAGGCATTTCAAATAAAAAGTTTGATGGGAATTCAAATAGATAAAAGAGACAGATGGATGAAGTTCGAAAATGAAATAAACTTGAACACGGGTAGCTTTGGAATATATTCAAGTTGCTCAAAAATAGAAAGACAAAAATTAAAAGGCCCTAGAAAGGTGTTAATGGAAATCTGGGAGAAATGGAAGGGAAAATGGATGCCAGGGCTACTGGGTGCGGCACCACTCGCGAGCATGGTTGGACAGGAAGGAGCACAAGCAATAAGATCTCTACACAGACAAGGAATATACAAGGTAGCACAACTGTACAATGAAAGAGGAGAATTAATACCGTTTCCAAATTTTATAGAGAAAGGAGGTAAAGAAAACTGGTTACTATTAAGAGGAATCTGGGAAAAGATAAAAGCCTCCAGGAGGGAGGAAGAGTGTATAATGAAAAGCTGTATAAAAATATATGAGGAAAAGAAAGGACAAATATTAGGAGTTATATACAAAAACATGATAGAAGATCAAGAATTCATGATAAGAATCATAATGGAAAAAATGGCAACAAGATGGAGTGAAAGACATAGACCTTATTAAAAGGATTATAGATAATATGAATAAAATAAAAATAGATAAATATGCAGAACTAGAGAAGAAATTAATATTAAAATGGTATAGAACACTCTAAAACAGTTGGCATATATGATAAGTGGGCTCAGTCCGAAATGTTGGCATTGTGGAGAAAAAAATGCAATATATACCCATATGTGGCTAGAATGTATAGAAGTAAAAAATATGTGGGAAAATGTGATAAAATACATAGAAAAATATGTAAAGGTAAAATAAAGATAAATATAGATTTACTATTTATAGGTATAGTGGATTATACTATAATAGAACAAAGAAAAAGAAAACTTTTCAAATTCATGATTAGAGCGGTCCATGCAGTAATAGCATTGGGGTGGAAGGACAAAAAAATCTGGACAATGCAGAAATGGTTGGAATATGTATGGGAGCAAATACAATTAGAAATTTTCGACACAATGTCAAGAAATCAAATATGGCAAGAAAAACAAAAGGATATGAAGGAGATTTGGATGGAATTCAAAGACTGGCTAAACGAAATTGGAATTACAGAAGAAAATGGACAAGAAGATTGAAAAGAATGGACCTGCTGCTGCGCATCTAAAGAAGAGAAGAAGAAGGAGGGAGGGGGGAGAAAGGGGGAAAAATGATATGGAGGATGTATATAAAGTATACAATATAAATCTGTAATAATTCCGAAATATCAATAAAAATATTTAAAAAAAAAATGTGTGGTCACCGGGGCTTTTCAGCCCATCCTCTGTGCCAAGTCCCCCTCACCCCACCAGAATAGCCAGGTTCTTCTACAGCCATCCCCAGCCCCGGACATTAGGTGACCCACCATTTGGGAAACGCTGCTCTAATCCATACTGGAACCTCTAACAACACTTTTTTTTTTTTTTTGCAAATGTGTTCTAGACCCCAGAAAATTTTAGAAATTGTTTTCAGGAGAAGTACACAAAGGTTGGGAGACTGAAACCACTATGGCTTTTAAGAACCGACTGGGAGATTCTCAGTAGCAACAGAAAGAAAATACACAAGTAGAACAAACCATTTGAAGATGTGTTTCAGAATCACACAACACCCATAATTACCTGAATCACTGGCCGATTTCCCAAGGTCAATTAATCGCATGATACTCATGCGAAAGATCAAGGATTCAGGAAGAACTCCCCACTGCCTGATCGACGAACAAGGATTCATCCCGGTTCTGGCGCTCATTCTCCCCCTTATCCCGCGTCTTTGCCGAACCTGCTTGAAAGTACTACTTTTTCCAAAAAGCACGTCTTCGATCCAGTTTGGAGGGGAGGATTTTGGTTCAAATTCTAATTTTGGTTCAAATTTCCCGCCATGCTTCAAAGTACTACTTTTTCCAAAAAGCACGTCTTCGATCCAGTTTGGAGGGGAGGATTTTGGTTCAAATTCTAATTTTGGTTCAAATTTCCCACCATGGAGCGTGACACAAATGCCTTACGATCAATCAGTGCACAGCAGGATCACGCGGTGCGGTTCTCATGAGAGCACGATAACCAACCAGAAACTTGGGTGGGGGAGATCGAGCACATTTTTGCGGGGGGGGGGGGGGGGAGACATGGCACGACAGCCAACACGGCACGACAGCCAATCACAGCACGACAGCCAATCAGGAGAGACCCACCAAGCCAATCGCGTGGTAGTAGGGATTGTTACACTTCTTGAATCCAAGATAGGCCTAGATGTCTTCACTGGAAACATGCTGCGGTGGGGAGGTTGAAACCTCGATGAAAAGGTGCTGTTTATTTTCAAACTTGGTTTGATCTAGATTGAATTTCCCGGTGGGGATTCGGCCATTCCTTACTGTAGAGCACTCAGGCGCACAAGGTGTCGCTCGACAGGGCAAACCTGCAGAGGAACACTACCTTTTTGCTGTGGTCATGCCATTCATCCAGCATGCAACACTTACTGAGACAAATAACACGTTGCTTACCTCAAAAACTGAGAGGTCTCTCCTTCTGTAGATTTCACTGGCTGGAGGATGGAACCAGCCACACTTCTTTGAGTGTCTTAGCAAAATATTTTTACTTTTCATATATTTAAGACAGAACTCACAGAGGAAAAGCTTTGACAGTCTGTTGGAGTTTAAAAATCAAGGTAGTCAGTTTAAAAATCAAGGTAAGTCAGCATCGCTAACATTTCATGTATTGCAGTAAAACAAACTCAACATTTTCTCCAAATGTATTGTAAAGATAAAAGTTAAAATGTGCCTTGGTTAAGAACAGAGGTAACGGTATCGTTCTCAGTAACATGTTCATCTTTAAAAGGTCAGGGTCACATGGGTCCTGTCAAGGAAACGTGGGAATTTCAGATACCCCGCATCATAGCCAGGCAAATGCTTCCTGCTAACATGGCAACTTGGTTTTAATTGGAGATAGAAGAAGAAGAGTTTGGATTTAGACCCCACCTTTCTCTCCTGCAAGGAGACTCAAAGTGGCTTAGAAGCTCCGTTCCCTTCGTCTCTCCACAACAGACACCTTGTGAGTCTGGTGGGGCTGAGAGATAGATATTTATTACGGCCTTTAGGCCAGCCAATAGTTTAAAAACAGAATACATGTGAATACATAGCATTCCACTTATGCAAAAATATAATATAAATTGTAAATCCATTATAAAATCTATTGATAGATAACATTAACTTCAGGCATTATTACAGTCCTCGTCACACAGTGCAGCTCTTAATAAGGAACTACGCTTGTTGTGCACCAGTATACAAAATTTAGCTACCTTCTGTGAAATGGCGGAAACACGATCTTCTAATAGCATTCTTACAGAATTTGTATCTGAGTTATCTATGAATGGATGTACATGACGAGTTAACAATGGTTGGATCAACAGCTCCCTTTCACCTTCGTGTAACTTGCAATGCAGAAAGATATGTGGCACTGAGTCTACTTCCCCTGAGCCGCACACACAGGTTCTCCTGTGCCTTGGAATATTTTGGAATCGTCCCATCAGGTTAGCTGACGAGAAGGCATCAAAGCGAGCCCTAGAAAAAGCCCATCGGCTTCTTGCGGACGTTATATCGGATAGATGAGGTGCAGCTGAAATACCTATCCATGATTTTAGTAGGGTTGAGAGAGTTCTGAGAGGACTGTGACTGGTCCAAGGTTACCCAGCAGGATTACAGGAGTGCGAAACACATCTGGTTCACCAGATAAGCCTCTGCCACTCAGGCGGAGAGTGGGGAATCAAACCCGGTTCTCCAGATTAGAATCCACCTGCTCTACACCACGCTGGCTCTCAGAAATTGCTTTGATCAAGGAAGCACAACAATTGCACATGGCCCAACAAAATTGCATGTGACCTTCTCAAACCGTATTTATGAAAACCGTTTCCAGCCATCATCAATCCAGGACAGGGGAAAAAAAATCACCTCCATCATGTGTATATTTAATGCAAACTAAATATTGTAGTTATGGCTCTTTATTTTGAAAGATGATATGTAAAACTAAATGCAGCATACCACTAGTGCCTTAACAATGACTATGTTTATGTAACCCTGAATTTTCTTCCATTCCCTGAAAGGGCAATTAATTGAGAAGGAAGTAAAAGAGTATTTTCCTGTTTCCACTATAGATGTAGCTTATTCTTGCTCAAAATGCTGCCTTGGCCAGGATTCTTAAATGACTTCATCACTCGGACTTGATGTTGGTGTGACAAGCCAGTATCCAGACAGGGACTGACATTTTATGCCCCATGAATTTAGATAACTTACCGAGCAACCTTAAACTGGCTTCCACCATTCTAAGCCCTTTAGTAGCAACAACGCGGAACTCTTATTCCCTGTGCTCAGAAATACAGGTGTTGCCGTTGTCCTCTCCCAAGAGTCAAATACAAAGGCAAACAATGCAAGTCCAAATTCTTCGTCCCTAGTCTGTACCCACAATCTGATCCAGGGAACAGACCCTCCCTCCCCCCGTCTGAGCCTTTTTCTTGGTTTACAGTTCCAGAGTGGTGAGTGTTGAACCGTCTGGCCCTATATGTCCCATGTTGGTCTCTGCGCTCAGCAGAGGCCAATTTGCTGGTGATCCCCGCCCCCTCTATGATGCGGCTGGCCTCCACTATAGGGCCAGGGCGTTTACAGCCCTGGCCCCTGCCTGGTGGAATGCTCTCCCTCCAGCTGTCCGGGCCCTGCGGGACCTTAACGAATTCCACCGGGCCTTTGGAGAGTCCAGCTGCTGATAAGGTGCCCGGAAACAACTAAGGCCCGCTGTTCCCTCTTGGAGGAGTTTTTAATAGTTGGATGCCATCTGTATTTTAATTGGTTATAGAAATTGAACGCTGCTTTTAATTTTATATATGTTTTATGTATCCACTTGTACTGTTATTGTTGTAAACCGCCCTGAGCCCTCTGGGGGAGAGCGGTATAAAAGTGGATCAATCAATCAATCAATCAATCAATCAATCAATCAATCAATCAATCAATCAATCAATCAATCAATCAATCAATCAATAAAAGGCCTGCCAAAATTTTCACCTTGAACCCAAGTTTCCCCATGTCCATAAGCAACATTTCCAACTACTGCTCCCCTTTGATTCACACCGTGCAAATGGGCACTTCTGCTTCTGAATATTACATTGGTGTTCAAGTACGATGCTTCACTTAAATGACGACACCACCAACCCAATTACTTATAAATCACATCAAATTGACAATACAAAATTTCAGCAACCACAGGAAGACGGCTAAAAATTCCCTACCAGGACAGAATCTGTGAGTGCGGCATGAAGCAGACAGAATCTGTAACTCCTGTGCTTCTACGCTGCCCATTTTATAAGACCATCAGGTCCAACTTGTTGACCCTGCTACTTGTTAATAATGAAGGTCTATCAGACCAACAAAAAATTCTCATCTATTAAACAACTATTGTTGTGCTATCTCTGAAACGGTGGCTAAGTTCCTGTGTTATGTCATTAAATTACAACCATGATTGTAATTGCTCTACGATCACTATTAATGTTTATTATGCCAATAAAAGGTTTTTCTTTGATTTGAAATTTGATTTGAAATTTCAGCAAGGTTCAAAGTGTTCACAATTAGAATGCAATGAATTGGGGGGGAGGGGATTATCAAACCTGAGTCTCAGTGGCTCAGGATTTAAAGATATTTTGGCAAGGAAGACCTACTGTGATCCCTGCATGCAACTCAGAAGTATCATGACATACCTTTTCAAGGGGCAGCCTCAGCTCTCTGTGTTTACAATTTTACAGATGTAATGGCAGTTGAAGCTAGACACACACACACACCAATTTCTCAGCAAAACAATTTCTCAGCAAGGGGAGGGGGGGGGGGGTGTTGTAATTTAACATTCCAAGTATTGGCTCGAAAGGTTTTACAAGTAATAAAAACGATGACCACTTTGTGAACTGTGGAAGTTTTAATGAAATTTAATCTGTAATGAAAAGGATGGCAGTTTCTTTTTATTCTGCATATAAAATACAGGAATGGCCTTCTTACTTTGCATACTCCTGCGGGTAAGGTGACGAGTACCAGGTCTGGATTTCATATTTTCCAAATTCTATCACCGAAGGGTACCGGCCGTTTGTTTCACCACCATTGATACATCCGATCTTCTATTATTTACATAAGGAGGAGAAGGGGGGGGGGGAGATTTCTGTGAGTGCACAAAAGGATCACTTTTTGGACGTTGTTAGTTTTCTGAAAGCCACACATTATCTACTGAGAGAGGAATGAACAGCAGCAAAAGATGCCTCCTGTCTTCACACCATGAGAGGCACAAAATGTTCAGTCAAGTCCACAAAACAGCTCAGCTAAAAGCTGCAAACACGGACCCACCTGACAGGGCCCGAGCAACCAACCTCTCACTGGTCAAGATCAGTTTTCACTCCATTCTAACTCTTTTTTCAAGCTCACAATGGCCGTTGTGGCCCACAGCTCACTAGGACACATCCAGACTAAGTTTTTCTATTAGCCAAGGTGGAACAACCCCTGCAAATGCATTCCACAGATATTCACAAAACGTTGCTCCCAGGGGATAGAGGTCCCAAAGGCACAACATGGAAGAAGAAAGTCAAAATGGCCAATTTGGTTTGCATCCCACCAACTGACTTGGGATAAACAAGGCCATGGATAGGAAGCATCACATTGTCCAGAGATGGTTGAGATGGTTGTAACAATGAGGGAAGGTTATCTTAAAGCAGGGGTAGGGAACCTGCGGCTCGAGAGCCGCATGCGGCTCTTCTGCCCTTGCACTGCGGCTCCATGAGCCGAGCTGCCGGCTTCATCCTTGCCTGCCCTGCAAGCAGCAGGGCGGGCGCACCAACTGCCCGCGGACGGCTGGGCTGCGCCATGGGCTTCCCCTCTTGCCCGCCCCATTGGGACGGGGTGGGCGCTTTCCCGGTGGATGGCGAGGCCAAGCTGCCGGCTTCATCCTTGCCCACCCTGCAGGCAGCAGGGCGGGCGCACCAATTGCCTGTGGCCGGTTGGGCAGTGCCGCGGGCTTCCCCTCTCGCCCACCCTGTTAGAGCGGGGCGGGCGCTTTCCCGGCGGCTGGCAAGGCTAAGCCGCTAGCCCCATCCTTGCAGGGCGGGTTTCATCCATGCACTTCTCAGAATGAGTGGAGTAAAAGGTAAAAAAAACCCCAATCTATACAGTGTTATCTTTATTTTAAATGTCAAAAATTATTTGCGGCTCCCAGTGTTTTCTTTTTCCGTGGAAAACGGGTCCAAATGGCTCTTTGAGTGTTAAAGGTTCCCTGCCCCTGTCTTAAAGAAAACATGGAACAGAAGATAAAGGTTATCTTGGGAATTTAGTTAAAATTTGGCTTCTTGGGGCAAGAGTAAATTACTGCTGAGCTGTTAATTTTTAAAAAATTATTGGGGACTAACAGGATATAAATAATATCATAGAATACAAAATAGACAAAAAAGCAGAGCCACCCGGTTTGCATCTAGGCCTCTTTGTCCAAAAACGAAATTAGAAATCTGGCCAGCTCGAAGGAAAACCAACAGAAGATAGTCAAGACCAGTTCGCAACCGCACAGTTTAAGTGAGCACTTTACTAGCTTGGTCAAGATATTTTAAAGTTTTAAAGCAGCAAATAAATTCACTTACATTTGATGACCCTACACAGATTTACCATCTGGTGTTTAACACCCCATACAGAAGCAGGAAAAGAACTACACAAGGAAAACAGTGCCCCCAACCATGGTCACAGAAAGCTGGGATCTGTTCCCACCTCCTGCCCCACAGGGAGGAATTACCCATCAGGCAAAAATGATCTCCTCCAAGTGAGAATGGACATAAAAATGCAGGTCTTGGTAGCTGGCTTTAGGCAAGACAGAGAAAACATAAGCGTAGACAACTCTGAACTTCTTAAAAGACATAGGAGTGCTGTGACAAGATACAGGAGTCATTCTTGCTTAAGCTCCATTGTCCACACAGACAAATAGATTTAAGCTAGAGAAGGGTCCTTCTCCTCTGAGCACAGGAGAACATCTCAGGTGATTCCCACTGTCCCATCAGTTGATTAGAAGAATTAGAGAAGAAGTCCCCGCAGCTCTAAAGGTTTTCAACTCCAAGGTAGTTCAGCAACTTCTCTATGGAGTTCCCCTATGGATAGCTGCATGGAACAAATCAGTTGAAAGAATACAATCTGGCTTCCTCTACAAAATACTTGGGGTACCACACTCGGTACCATATGCTGTTCTATGCTTAGAAACTGGTCAGAACCTACTTGAAACAAGAGCATGGCTGAATACATTCAAGTATTGGATCAAACTATGTTTTAACTCTGATGAGCGCAGTTTAACATATATTGTGCACCCAGACCTATTTGCCTCCGAATGGTATCAACTTATTAAATCAAAAATCTACTCTCTAGGTTTAATACTTGAAGATCTCTGTATGCTGTCACCCAGAGAGATTATGCAAACCTTAAAAACCAGACTTCTAGAACAGGAATACCATATCTTGTTGGGCCAAGCAAATAAATCATGCTCACCCCTTTCTGTCGGAATAGTACCAGAACAGGGGCACATAGCCAAATATCTTGAACTATTAACGGAACCCCAACAGAGATGGATTATTACAAGGGCCAGATGCAATACTTTTCCATCGGCCATTACAAAGGGTCGCTACCTATCTATCCCTCTCCAGGATCGGGTCTGTCCACACTGTAAAAACCAAGTGGAGACTCTTGCTCACATTATACTTGACTGTCCGAGATATGTGGGTATTAGGAATTTCTCTCCTGGGCTGGTTTTAGACAAATCTGAAAGAGACTCTGACAACTCTGTTGTGGAGCTTTTGTTAAATAACACAGAGGCCATGCTCTTGGAAAAAGTAGCAAAATTTCTTTTACAAGTGACAGAATTTTCTAAGTAACGGCCAGTGCTAGATTCAGTTTATCTGTCTGTGCTTTGAATGTACTTTTGATTTGTACTTCAGAAATGTCTGTAACGCTCTGGAGCCTATTTTAATATGCCTAATAAAGGTTGTTGTATTGTAAGTACATCAGGCCAAGCACAGGCAACTGAGCCGACTGCTCTCCCTGGAGACAGGGAAGGACTTGGGAAGAAGGGGTGAGTCCCACAGCAAAAAGAAGCAAGTGATTGAACAGTTGGAATCACTTGAGACGTCATCCAGTTCAGAGGGAGAAGTATTACCATACAAAGCCTGCCTTTAATGAATGAATGATGCAAGTGGGTATGTGTATATACCCATTTCTCTTCTTCATCTGGCTGTTTACATTGCCACAGTATTATTTATTACCAGGACCAGCACTTGGCATGAATCTTACCTCCATGGCAAGTTCTCGAGCTTGCTTAAATATTTCCAGATCTTCTTCGGTAACAATGTCCTTGGTTCCCACCAGAAATAAATCTGTGTTTTCTTGTTTGATGCTTATTTTGATTTCAGTACCTGTTGTTCAAAACCAGCAGAGAGATTATTCACCAACAGGATGGTGACAATACTATACAGACTCCTAGTCTTATTCCATTAGCAGCCACAACTCTTAGGCCCCTTCCGCACACGCAAAATAATGCGTTTTCAAACCATTTTCACAACTGTTTGCAAGTGGATTTTGCTATTTCGCACAGCTTCCAAGAGCACTGAAAGCAGTTTGAAAGTGCATTATTCTGCATGCGCGGAATGAGCCTTAACTTGTTTTTCCCATACTTCCTAGGTCAGATGGCAAGCTTTTATCATTGTTAGAATATTACAATTGCCACGCTTGCACATCTGTTTAAAATGCATGCTACCAGAATCATCATCTATATCAGCTCTTCTGTCTTCACACAGACTTTAACTTTCTATTTCTAGCCTATAATTTAAAAGCATGTCCTCTAGACTTGCTTTTTCCAGAGGTCGAGGCAAACAAATTAAACCTATGTCAAACAATACAGACAAGAACACAGATTTCACATATTCTGGCAAACCTCCTGTGCGACTTGCATTTTTTAAAAAGTAAAACACAACCTCTGGCACGAAACTAAGCTTAGACAACACTATTTAAAACAGGATAGAACTGGACTACAGTTAAGAGCACAGACAATTTATTTTAAAGAAAAGGAAAGATTTATTTTAAAAAAACTGGGAGGAGTAAAATTTCACAAAAGTACAGATCCAGCGCTGCGCAGCAGGATGGAATTGGTCATGGAAAAGCAATGGAGGAGAGGGAAATGAAGAGTGGAAATGGTTGTCCTGACAAACGCCGACAGCGGTGCGGCCAGAGAGAGGGCAAGGGACAGAATGAAGTGGCTACCGATACGGCATTCACAAAGGCACAAAGCAACATCATGAAGACATCGGGGTGAGGAGGGGAGAGCTAGTGTCACTACGGACGCAAAAAACCGACAAACAACGAGGTGGTACAGTATTAGTCGGAAAAACACTCCGGAGGTTTAGTCAGCATTAGTTACGAGGTCAGAGTTCACTGCTTGTTGTACGAGAGTGAAGTGAGAACGAGAAGAATAGCCGAGACCTATGTGACAAAATAAGAATCTGGATTTGGACGGGACGCGGGTTTGGTTGGCGCTTTGACCTGTTGCTTACCATCATCCAGATCACGTTTAATCCTTCCGTCTGCCAAGCTCCCCTTCCCTGGTGAGGGGGTCCCCATCTGAGGGGTCACTTTATACTTTAATCTGCCTAGAATCCTGCGCTTTTTAAGGAAAGTTGTTTGCTTGAAGTGAGCAATGGCTTTAAAAGAGCGTCCTCTAGACATACCCCATCCAGAGGCGGAGGAATGAGAGAGAAACCTACTTCTAACATCTTTCCTTCCATAGAAAGCAGCGTTAGACTTGGAGGCGGAAGAGAACACTGCTTTGCGCCGCAAACGCTTGGGTGGTGCATAACTCGGGTGTCCCTTTTTTCGAGACTGTCCCTGAGTGGTATAAATATGAGAAAGTCCGTCGAAAAGTCCCTTTAGCTGACTGTTACTGGGAAGGCTGCTAAAGGAAGGTGCGCTTGACTGACTGGAGGAGCTTTGGGGAGAGTTAGAAGAGACGGACGTGCCGGATTTTTGTGAACTGGGGCTCTGACCAGAGATGGGGGTTGGGGGTGGAAGTGAAGAAGGTTTTAGCTTTTGTGTGGTACCTGTAGCCAACACATGAGAAGCACATGACTGTTTCTGAGAGGCCATTTTCCTTGGACGATAATGCTTTGAAAAGTCTATTATTTCACCTCGTGATCTGCGACCATCGGGTGACGGTGTGAAAAACTTAGTAAGGCCGTCAATGAGCCCTTTGGTTTTCTTGTTAACGTTAAGTGTAGAGGCAGGTATGTAGGTGGAGGTGGTGATTTTGGTGGTGGTGGTGATTTTGGTGACGGCACCAGGCCGGGTGGGGTCTGTAACAGCCAATCTGCTGCTTGAATCCTTCACAGATGCAGCATGACCAGATGAAGGTGTGGTACAGACTTTAGTCTTTTGACCCCTACCAGGTGACCCCCTTCCTGTGAATGCACTCATGGATCCTTCATCACTGGTTACAGACCTACGCAAGAAAGAAATTCGGAAAAATAAGAAGTCAGCATGGAAGAACCAAGGATAAGAAATCAATAAGGAACAGGCCTACATTCAAATCATTCATGCCTGTTAGCTTAACACTGAATGTGCAAATATCACGATAAGTAAAGAAGGAAGCCTGTTTTATTTCATCACATATATTCTTCGACTCCTCTTAAAATGAGGGTTGCTTTTTGCGATAATAAAGAAGAAGAAGAGAAGAAGAGTGTGGATTTACATCCCCCCTTTCTCTCCTGCAGGAGACTCAAAGGGGCTGACAATCTCCTTGCCCTTCCCCCCTCACAACAAACACCCTGTGAGGTAGGTGGGGCTGAGAGAGCTCCGAGAAGCTGTGACTAGCCCAAGGTCACCCAGCTGGCGTGTGTGGGAGTGCAAAGGCTAACCTGAATTCCCCAGATAAGCCTCCACAGCTCAGGCAGCAGAGCTGGGAATCAAACCCGGTTCCTCCAGATTAGATACACAAGCTCTTAACCTCCTACGCCACTGCTGCTCCTGACAGGCTACATGATGACAATCTGGTTGTCCCAGGACAAAGTATGGATCTATGGCTTGTGTGACAATCAAACTTGGCCAACTTGGCCATTATAATTTGTTATTATGTTGATATGTTGTTACCACGCTGCTATATTATGATGTCATTATATTGGCGGCTGGCCAGGAAGCGCTTTAATCGGCTGCGCTTCCCTGGGTTTGTAGAGGTCCTGCCTCTCAGCTGCGTGGCCACGCAAGGTCAAAGGGACGTCAGCATGGCTGTGGGGGTCCAAGCCTGCCTGCCTGCCTGTGTAGCTACGCAGTGGAGGGAGGTACCAAAAAAACCCACATTGGTTCTGTGGGCTCTGTTCGCTGCCTGCATGGAGGCCTGTGGACGCAAAAACAGGAGAGTGGGTTACTTTATCCCAACTGCAACCCACTCTGCCTGTGCTGTGCAGAAGGGGCCTGTTAAAGTTCGCCTTATTATGAAGAATCCTGCAGAAGGGCTAAAGAAAACGACAACTGGGAAAATGCATGCCATGGAAGCAGAGGTGGGATCCAGCAGGTTCTCACAGGTTCCCGAGAGTAGGTTACTAATTATTTGTGTGTGCCGAGAGGGGGTTACTAATTGGTGATTTTGCCATCGCGGATTTTAAGCGCCTTAGTTACGCCCTCCCTCACCAGCAGCGCCAAGCAGGAACTTGGAGCAGTTCCAGCAGTGAGGAAACGCACCGCGCAGCGCATGGCAGCCCCGCGCTCGCGCAGGCATCTCGCTTCCCACCCAGGGACCGGCACAGTGGCTGCGTCCTTGCCACAGCCCTGCCCAGGAATGCCCCGCCCCCGGAATGCCCGGCCACGCCCCCATCGTGCCCCGCCCAGTCCCATTGGCGCTACGCCACAGTTTGAATCCCACCACCATGGGAACCTGTTACTAAAATTTTTGGATCCCACCACTGCATGGAAGGTAAAGCAGATCTGAATTTAACTGGGAAGGTGTACAATCTGCGTTGATTTAGCTAAAGGCTAAATCTTTTTTTTTTATTAACTCAAATTGCTCATGGTGCTTTCAGTTAAAGAAAAATGCACAGAGCCAGGAAGAGTGATTAAACTGAAGAGTTGCACAAGGGCACCAAATTCCTTTCCCTTCTCTGGTGCACGTACAACTTTTTAATTAACAGATTATACTATAGAAGATGGTTTCCTTTTACAACTGGTGTGTGCGTGCATGCGTGCGTGCGATTTTTTTCCCTTAATGGTGAAACTAATTGATAACATCAGTTTACATGTAAATAGAAATGAAGATGCCATCTGGTTTGCTGAACAGCTAACTAGTCTTAAATCTGGTCCTCACCCATTATTTCTCTACCCCAACATGTGACTGAACGTGGTTAGCTATTAACATGCGCACCCTTATTAAAAACGTTTCACATAAGTCTGAATATTTTGATTTTAGAAGAGAAGCATCACAACTTCAGAGCCCACGGCCAGGTGCCACAGATGTTAATAACGTCTGCCAGCAGAAGTGACCAAGCTCTCACTGCTATATGATTTCATACGATCATTCGAATCCACAAAGTTCTTTTAAACAGAGCCATGCCACTACTAACCCTTCGGAAGGAACTCAAATAAATCCAGCAATAGCATTATTACAGTCTTCCCATTTGGTCACATTCTACCAGCCAAGTAAAATCCAATGTTTCCCTTACATACGCACACAAATCATTCTGCAATCAATATAACACACCAAGTGTGGCCACTCTTGAATAATGTATTCCAGTCCATGTTATGTGAATGCATCATGAAGTGGTTCTGAATTACTCCTGTAATCCTTGTAACACAGCACACAATCCTTGTAACACAGCACAGGAAGGGTTATAGCCATGAGCTTCTTCTGAGGAAGGCACAGACATTTAAGGTCACCGGCTGCATTTTCATGACTAGACAGCGGTCTCCTTTGTCCCCAAGAAGCAGCCATGAGGCCACCGTCTGAATCAGGTTTAAGTGGGTGAACTAACCCCCACCCACCCCTTACAAGAATGTGATCTCAAGTTCCTCACTGCCATAAAAGGAAATAAAATAACACTTACAACATTCGTTGCTTTAGTTTGTTTTTTGGTCGTCCAATAGGTTTTGTATATCGCCGCCTTATCTGTGTGGCCTTCTCGTGAAGTAACTTTCTTCCTTTTTTCTTTGGTCTGCAGACCTGGCAAATCCACATACCTGCAACGATATTCAAAATAAATCCCATGAATTGTTCTCACTCTTTATGGTAACCTCTTATCTAACTGGCATCAAGATAACAAACTTATCCTCTGTAGGAAAAGAGATTCCACTGAAACATTAGAAAGAACTTCCTGACGATAAGGGCTGTTTGACAGTGGAATGTGCTGCCTCGGAGGGTGATAGAGTCTCTTTCTCTGGAGGTTTTTAAACAGAGGTCAGATGGCCCTCTGCCTGGAGTGCTTTGATTGTGTGTTCCTGCATGGCAGGGGGTTGGTCTGGATGGCACTGGTGGTCTTTTCCAACTCTATGATTCTACCCTCATTCTTCCTTAGTAGAAAGTAAGGTTATGATAAGGTGACCAGATTTTCACCTTTTTTAACTGGGATGCGCACGCGCGCATGCGGTTGCAGGAGAGCACTGCCTTTTGGGGCGCTCCCTGGTTTCCCGCCCTGTCACCGGGAGTGCCCCAGAAGGCAGTGCGGCAGCGCAGGAGGCTGCCGCACTGCCTTCTGGGGAGCTCCCCTGTTTCCCGCCCTGTTGCGTGCACGGGAGGCTGCCACACTGTCTTCTGGGGGGCTCCCCTGTTTCCCGCCCTGTGACAGGGTGGGAAAAGGGGACCACCCCAGAAGGCAGTGCGGCAGCCTTCCAAAAATCGGTAGATTTTTAAAAACCCACGGGACATGGGACAAATTGCTTAAAAGCTGGACTGTCCCGCCAAAAGTGGGACGTCTGGTCACTATGCGTTATGATGGAAGAAAAACTGGTTTACTTGAGTCTAGCATCTCTGGAGTCTGCTATCTGCCTTTCAGTCGGGGTATGGACACCAGGTTCATAAAGAGGCCATGGACACCAGATTCACCAGGCCGTATTCAGCCTCAAGTGAACAAGCCACTTTTCCCAGCCTGCACTTTCAGCCTGAACTAAGGTAAGTGTGTGTGGTGGGGGGGGGGGGGGGGGGGGGGGGAGACGCAGAGTGCGCAGTACGGCCCAGCTACGCCTCTGGAAAACACCCTGGAAGAGAAATGCATGAGTGCAAGCAAACCAGCAAGGATCATTGAGGCAGAAAAGCATACATAAACAACCAACCATAAACAGCAAATAGTCCAGAAAAAGGCAGGCGAAGGAAAACTACTGCGTTTTTATCCTGCAGTTCAGACAATTGTCCCAAAGAGGTTCAGCTCAATTACCGTTCCATGCACAGAATCGGTAGTTCCCTGGAATTAAGAGCTGGAATATATTATTCCATTGCAGGTTACAAGGATCACAGGCTGGGTCACAAGCAGCATCATTTACATTCCAACTTCCTTCCTGCTGTATGATCCATCTTCACCCAAGCAGCGTACAACATTTTTCACCCAAGGGCAGCAAATGGTTCAGTGCTAACATTGGTAATGTTCTCTGACTTCAGGATTAATTTGATTTCCAAATCAGAGAATGCAGAAGCAATGTCGGACTATCCGTCTATAACAACCGTATTGCAAAATATCTGTTTTGTGGACACACACTCCCATTTTTCTTTCTTTTTTGCCATAAAGTCACAGCTGACGAACAACGACCCTGTAGCGTTTTCAAGCCAAGAGATGTTGGGAGGTGGTTTGCCATTGCCTGCCCCCCCCCCCCCCCCCCCCCCACACACAACCATTATATTCTTGAAAGTCTCCCATTCAAATACTAGCTTGGAAGAAAATAAGGTTATGATGTCAGGGCTGTCAGAGCTGAGAGTATGTGATTGGCTGAGAGTGTCAGGGCATAGGAGGTTAAGAGCTCATGTATCTAATCTGGAGGAACTGGGTTTGATTCCCAGCTCTGCCACCTGAGCTGCGGAGGCTTATCTGGGGAGTTCAGATTAGCCTGTGCACTCCCACACACGCCAGCTGGGTGACCTCGGGCTAGTCACAGCTTCTCGGAGCTCTCTCAGCCCCACCCACCTCACAGGGTGTTTGTTGTGAGGGGGGAAGGGCAAGGAGATTGTCAGCCCCTTTGAGTCTCCTGCAGGAGAGAAAGGGGGGATATAAATCCAAAGTCTTCTTCTTCTTCTTCTTCTTCTAAGAAGAGGAGGAGGAGGTGGAGGAGGAGGAGTTTGCAGGGAGACTCAAAGGGGCTTACAATCTCATTTCACTTCCCCTCCCCCCAACAAACACCCTGTGAGGTGGGTGGGGCTGAGAGAGATCTGAAGAGCTTTGACTCACCCAAGGTCACCCAGCTGGCGTATGTTGGAGCGCACAGGCAGAGGTGGGATCCAACCAGTTCTCACCACTTCTCTAAAAGTGGTTACTAATTTTTTCTGAGTGCTGAGAAGGGGTTACTAAAGCAACCTCCCTGCCCAATAGGGACTGGAGGTGTGTGTGTGTGGCAGCACCACTGTTTGAATCCCACCACCATCGGGACCTGTTATTAAAATGTTTGGATCCCACCACTGCGCACAGGCTAATCTGAATTCCCCAGATAAGCCTCCACAGCTGAAGTGGCAGAGCGGGGGATCAAGCCCAGTTCTCCAGATTAGAGTGCACCTGCTCTTAACCACTACGCCACTGCTGCTCCCAACCACTACGCCACACTGGCTCTCACTACCCCAATAAGCAAAGCTATTCATTTTTAATGCTGTTTTGGCTGAAGTACTTCAACAGATAACTGATGGGCTAACCCACAAATCGCTTAATACTGCAAACATATAAATAGAAGAGAAAGGCAAAAGAGTGCCAAGGTTATCAATGCTGAAAACCCGTGTTTTAATCATGCAAGAAATTCATCAGTCCCTGACTCATCTGTCATTTTGGCAGGAAAGAAGTCAAAGAGGTAGCACCATTTCCCTTCAACGATCTCTGAGCACCTCCTGAACTCTGCAACAAGAAAGCCAAAGTTCTCCCCACCAAGGAGCCTGGTGTGAGAGTCATTAGGCTTTGAGCTGGGAGATACGGGTTCAAGTTCATACTCGGCCATGAATTCAGCATGATCCCTGGCACCCTTCCAGCTGGCCTTCAGCTTCCCATCCATGAGCTGTTCCTCCTACAGCACACAACGCTCCGTCTGGGACAGACACGACCAACAGATACAGAAGAGGGAGCATTTCAAATGCTCACAGCAAACAGAGCTAGACTCAATTTGCGTTTCTTCAAATGTCGTTTGGCAGGGACTAAATTCCAAGCCCATGACAGCAATGTCATGCCAAGGTTGGGCCGATGGGATTTGTAGTCCATGAACATCTGGAGAGCCGCAGGTTGCAGACCCAACAGACTGTCTGACCAACGTTAGCAACCACATAAATAATTCACTAAATCTATTTATGATGCCACATGAAAAATTATATTATCCAAGGAAGGCGACCACACAGGACGCATGTTTTTGAAAAGCCTTTACTGCTCACCTTTTGGCATTCGGGAAAGAGGCGGGTCGCAGCATTCCATGTGGAATCCTCTGTCGCAAGAATCGCAGAAAAGCATATTATCCTAAACAAACAAAAAGGGAGGGGGAAGCAAAGTGATCTCACATACATTTTTAATTTCACGGTTAAGCAAAAGCATTCATCATCATCATCATCATCATCATCAAACATTATTTCATCCATATTACAGAGTCCCTGTTAGCTAAACCTATAAACTTGGTTCAATTAGCCCTAAAAAGGCTGAAAATTACACCAAACATTATTATCGTATTAAGGGATTAAAATTTACCGCATTTTTGCCTTGGATTCTACAGGCACTGCATGTCTTGCATTCAATGCACTGCCATCTTAATGCCTTCACATTTGTCGTCAACTCCAGACAAAATTTCAAACACGATGGATGCCCTACAAAAAGATAATATTTATACATGAGGTTTCACAGAGTTTCAGAACACCCCAAATATCTATGGTTGTTTCTGCACGGTCCAAATATCTTGGGTTGAGCGAGGGAAATATCCCAGTCTGACCCAGAAGTTTGCACGGTTCCTGGTCCTTAAACGGGTTTGCCCTGCGATATTTCCCTCATCCTGGGATTTTCAAAAACTGTCAATTTGGTGATTTTTAGCAAAAAAAAAAATCCCGGGGCGAGCCCGCTATCTTGCAAACATCACAGGAGCAGAAACAGTTTATTTTTCTCACTCAGCTGCCTGATCTCCCTGCCTGACATTCATTCAAGCTGCCGCTCAAAAACAACAGCCAATCAGAACGCGGGACACTGGGCATGCTCAGATACACTTATGGTGTAAATACAAAAGGTCCGGGCTCGTGCGAAACGCACTGGAATATTCCCTCCCAGCCTTCACTCAATTTCTTCATAGAAACAGGCAGCCATGCAAAGGGAGAAGCCAGGATAAAATAGACCTGGATTGTAAAAAAAATGACTGCAACCAAGTATAATTGTGCCGTTCAGAAACGGCCTATGATGTGTTTTCCCAGCAGAACTCCGCAGTGCTGCCTATTCCCAGAAATATCTCTCATGAACAGGATGAGGAGTGGCTGTTCAGGATTTCCGTTTGTTTGTGTTTTCTGTTCACGCTACCTGGACAAATTGACACAATTGTCTGACCTTTCGTTTTGTGTTAAACTACTTCGGAAGATTATGACCTTTGGGCCATTTTAGTTAAACAACTAGTCAGGGGATACTCAACAGCATTACATGATTTAGTGTCTTCAATCCCATCTGCTATTGGTATATTTTTCTATAGTGCTTACAACAGGTGGGTCAGAAAGCTATACAACTGCAAGGAGAAATGGGTATTGTTCAAATCTGTGACTTATATTTTTTATTTATTTATTTATTTAATATAATATACCGCCCCATCCCCGGAGGGCTCTGGGCGGTGTACAACATAAAAACCGTGTATAAAATCATCATAATCAGACTTCCATAAATATATGGAATAGGATACAAAAACAGCAGTTGTATCCTAAGATGGCATCCCACCTAAACCTAATCCTCCTAGAAGGAGGAGGGAGAGGTAATGGGTCCTGATGGTATTAGGACCTGTAGGTCTCAATAATGGGTCCCGATGATATTGGGGACCCATGACCTGGGGGGGGGGGGGCACAACTCAGCGGCTGGTTGCTCCAAAGGCCTGGTGGAACAACTCAGTCTTACAGGCCCTGCAGAAATCACCAAGGTCCCGCAGGGCCCGGACAGCTGGAGGGAGAGTGTTCCACCAGGCAGGGGCCAGCGCCGTAAAGGCCCTGGCCCGAGTGGAGGCCAGCCGCGTCATTGCGTCCTTTCTCAGACAACACTGTATCTGCTGTCCTGAGGTTGAAGGTGAGAAGGTTAGATACCTCGTGCGATGCATGTGGAAATCCAGGGCTTGTCAGAAACCCATTGGAAGCAGAAATGGACAAGGACAGTGATCCCAACCTGGTTCCATGGTGCCCACCAAAGGGTCTTCTGTTGTCCACATGTTTATTCTCCAAACCAAAGAGCCAGCCCTGTTTTTTCTCCACCTCATTGTAGCATAAGAGCCCCAACCCAACAGATGCTTGGTTTGCAATTTGAAAACCCTTTGTGATTGGCCCCAGTACCTCACGGCAGCCATTTTTCAGTGGCTCCCACTCGAAATTGCCCAGAGGGTCGACAGGGTTATGGGCCTCCAGGCATCGACTGTGCCAGTGATTCCAACCCATGTTTCCTTGGGCCAGACTGCCTTCTGCCTCTCATAAAATGCAAGCGGAAAATGGTCCTAACCTAGTCTGTAATTAGGGAACAAAAACAAAGCGGTGCCTGGAACGGATCTCCCCCCCACCCCCATTATTCAGACACGCTCCTTCACCAGCTGACTCTTAGCAGCAGAAGCAAAGGGGACCACGTGGGCTGGGGTTGCAGAATACTGACCATTCATCTCAAAAAGGATATCATCTCAAAAAGGACACTGAAGAGATAGAAAAAGTGCAGAGAAGGGCAACGAGGATGATTGAGGGACTGGAGCACCTTCCCTATGAGGAGAGGCTGCAGCATTTGGGACTCTTTAGTTTGGAGAGGAGACGTCTGAGGGGGGATATGATTGAAGTCTATAAAATTATGCATGGGGTAGAAAATGTTGATAGAGAGAAATTTTTCTCTCTTTCTCACAATACTAGAACCAGGGGGAATTCATTGAAAATGCTGGGGGGAAGAATTATTTATTTATTTATTTATTTATTTATTATTTGATTTAGTATACCGCCCTATCCCCAAAGGGCTCAGGGCGGTGAACAATATAAAAGCATATATAAACATAAATATATAAAAGTTTAAAATTTTCATTCTAAAACAGTATCCCACGAACCCATATGCAACCCTCCCGAAGATATTGCGAATGATGGGTCCCCATGATGCTAGGGGACCCTATACAGCAGGGGGAGGATGAAAGCAGGGCACCCCTCAGCCGGGCTGGTCTCTCCGGCGTCTCGGGTGGAACACTCTTCGGGTCTTGCAGGCCCTACAGAACTCTCCAAGCGTCCCAAGCAGAGGCCCGGACAGCTGGTGGTAGAGTGTTCCACCAGGCAGGGGCCAGAGCCGTAAAGGCCCTGGCCCGAGTGGAGGCCAGCCGCATCATATTAGGACTAATAAAAGGAAACACTTCTGCACGCAACATGTGATTGGTGTTTGGAATATGCTGCCACAGGAGGTGGTGATGGCCACTAACCTGGACAGCTTTAAAAGGGGCTTGGACAGATTTATGGAGGAGAAGTCGATCTATGGCTACCAATCTTGATCCTCCTTGATCTCAGATTGCAAATGCCTTAGCAGACCAGGTGCTCGGGAGCAGCAGTCGCAGAAGGCCATTGCTTTCACCTCCTGCATGTGAGCTCCCAAAGGCACCTGGTGGGCCACTGCGAGTAGCAGAGTGCTGGACTAGATGGACTCTGGTCTGATCCAGCTGGCTTGTTCTTATGTTCTTATTCCAAGCTGTCACAGGTTCTCTGAAGTCCTGGATTTTGCCAGTAGTTCAATTTATCATTCATTTATTTATACAGCTCAGCGGCTGTTGCCGCACAAGAGGTCAACCCTCGTCCCAATGAGCATGCAAGCAAAAAAAATTGACACAAGGCAGATAGACAACATGAGGAGACAGGGATAGCTTGGGATCAAGGATACATTAAGTCTAGCTGCACATGCGTGAGTTGGCTTCAGCAGAAAAGCGGGACTCGGGGCGGGGGGTGTTCAATCAAGAAGAAGAGCGGGTTTTTATACCCTGCTGTTCTTCTGCCAGAAGGAGTCTCAAAGGGGCTTAGAATCACCTTTCCTTTCCCCAACAGAGACCTTGTGAGGTAGGTGGGGCTGAGAGAGTTCTGAGAGGACTGTGACTGGCCCAAGGTCGCCCGGCAGGCTTTCACTGAAAAAAATGGGCACAATATCATCCAGCTGGCGCCCCAGCTAGCAGTTTCAGGCATAACAGATTGTGGGGTTAGATTCAGAAGGACGAGGGGAACGGGGTGGCAGAAGTTAAGATTACTGGCAAGGATTTCTTTCAGCCCCGTGGTCATTCGCTGGACCTCCAAGACCAAGAAAATTTAAGCTACTAAACCTTGTCCCACCAAAAGATAGAAGCACAATTGTGACCAAATACCCCTCTTCTTCCTTTGGAACGCTCTGCTTGAAGGCCTGCCCTGAAGAGCCACACCCACAGCAGAGCGTTCCACAGGAAGAAGAGGGGTCACAATTGGGCTTCTATCTTTCAGTGAGACAAGGTTTCGCTCTCCACCACTACATCAGGAGAACAGAGGGCAGTAAAAAAAATGTCAGGGACAATAGCAGAATAACTTCCATGCTTTGTAGTGATTGAGAGCTGTGGACTCGAATCTGAAGAACTGGATTTGAGTCTCCACTCCTCCATATGAACAGCGGACTCTAATCTGGTGAACCGGATTTGTCTCCCTGCTCCTCCATGTGACCAAGAGCTAAACCTCACCTACCTCACAAGGTTCCTGTTGTGGGGAGAGAACATAAGAACATAAGAACTAGCCTGCTGGATCAGACCAGAGTCCATCTAGTCCAGCTCTCTGCTACTCGCAGTGGCCCACCAGGTGCCATTGGGAGCTCACAGGCAGGATGTGAAAGCAATGGCCTTCTGCTGCTGCTGCTCCTGAGCACCTGGTCTGCTAAGGGATTTGCAATCTCAGACCAAGGAGGATCAAGATTGGTAGCCATAGATCGACTTCTCCTCCATAAATCTGTCCAAGCCCTTTTTAAAGCTATCCAGGTTAGTGGCCATCACCACCTCCTGTGGCAGCATATTCCAAACACCAATCACACGTTTTGTGAAGAAGTGTTCCCTTGTATTAGTCCTAATTCTTCCCTCCAGCATTTTCAATGGATGCCCCCTGGTTCTAGTATTGTGAGAAAGAGAGAAAAATTTCTCTGTCAACATTTTCTACCCCATGCATAATTTTATAGACTTCAATCATATCCCCCCTCAGACGTCTCCTCTCCAATCAAAGGAGTCTGTGAGCAGCTTTGAGGCTCCTTACAGTTGAGAAAGGTGGGGTATAAATCCAAACTCTTCTACTCTAAAAAGCCAACAACAAAAATGCTAAAGGCTTCAGATGGCTCAGAAAAAAATTGACAATACTTGCTCTACCTGGATCATTAGAAAGCTCCTGGGTTGTGGGAGAATATTTGAACAAGGCATATTGCTGGCGATTCCTAGACAAAAGCGCCTGGCTGATCAATCACAATTTATAAGGAGATGCAGAATATAACAGAAATGGGTGTTTTGCTGTCAAGTCATGGTTGACTTAGAGCGACTCCTAGTGGGCTTTTCAAGGCAAGAAGTGGTTCAGAAGTGGATTGCCATTGCTTGGCTCTGTGCCACACCCTTGGTATTCCTTGGAGTTCTCCCCTTCGAAACTAACCAGGGTCAATTACGGTAACTCGGATTCGAGTCAAGAGGGACAGGCAGCTTAACGGCTTATGATACCCTTGTCAGATGATTGACTACCTTATGCTAAGCTTCTACTGAAGAAGACTGTTGTTTGGAAAACGTGGAATGATACCGCGGAACCCGTTTTTAGATGCTCAGACAGAGAGAAGTAATGCCTAATTGGAACTTTGTTACGGACAATTGAGTTGTTTTGGTTTTATGGTCCAAGAAGAGGAGGAAACTAAAATAATTGGACTACATAAACCTATGAGCTAATGACTAACACCCCCAACCTCTTCATTCTTAATGGTTTCTTGTATGTTTGTATATTTAATTGTATGTCTAAATTGTACGTTATGAGTAAGAGCTGTGTGTTTGGCAATAAGTATTTGTTATGTGCTAGAATTAGGCAATAGTAAATAGTGGTTGTTAGGTACAATGATAAGTGGATGTTTAGAAATCACATTAGCACAATAAACACACTGTGCACTTTATATTGAGGCTTGTGTATTAGCGGGATATGTCTTTGTGTT
Organism: Sphaerodactylus townsendi; assembly: GCF_021028975.2. Lineage (NCBI taxonomy): Eukaryota > Metazoa > Chordata > Lepidosauria > Squamata > Sphaerodactylidae > Sphaerodactylus > Sphaerodactylus townsendi. The sequence goes on along the minus strand of NC_059431.1, from coordinate 125,970,667 downwards.
TTGGAACTTATCCACTATACACTATTGGATACTGGTATGAATGGAGATTGAACCTGGGTTTCCCAGGCAGTGGGGTATGTACCGCTGGTGGGTCCTGCCCATTCGAGCCACCCCCTGAGCCCCGCCCTCCCTGGCCTCCCTGCTGCCTCCCGTAATTGGGCTGCGGGTAGGTCTGGTACGCCACTGTTCCCAGGTCCTAGTCGAACACCTTAACCATGACACCAATCTGGCTCACAAATGTGCCACTACTATGGGTAAATCCTAATCCAGCAGTATATGGCAATATGGGTTTGATTCCCACTTTTATGCAATACCAGCAATAATCCAGCAATCTAAGCAGCATTTCCTCTGACTATACAGGACAGCAGAGCAGAATTAAATTAGAAAAACACATTGTCTGTCTGTCTGTCTATATATGCGTGTGCGTATATATATAAATCTATCAGTGCGTTTTTCTGCTGACAGGTAATCTCCCAAACTACTGGACCGATTGCTTTGAAATGTTCACACAACGTCGCATTCGCGTGCAGCCAGGTTTCCATACTGTTTCCACATCTCCTGTTGTGTACATGTCACAACTGTGCCAGTTATCGTGTACATGCCACACCTGTGACAGTTGGAACCACAGTTCTGTTCCACAACACCGCCATCTGCTGGCTGTCAAAGCAACACCCTCTGATACAAGGGAAAAAACCATGCCTTCTTTGAAAACCGCTGCCATCTGGAGTGAAAAAGATGGGGTCCGCCATCTGGACATGGCCCACCCACCCTAGCGGAGGAAGGGGAAGGTGAGGGAGGGTCTGGGGGTTTGCTGGACCAAACGCTCTGAAATTTGAACACAACGTAGCTCATGCCTCCCAGCGTGTTTTAAGCTAGGTAATTCACCTGCAAGGGAAGGGAGTGAAAGAGACAGGGCCCACCCACTCTAGCAGAGGAAGGGGAACTTTAGGGAGGGACAGGGTGGGGTGCCATGCAAGGAAACGGGACAGAGGGAGGGGAGTGAGGGGCCCCTTGTCCCTCCCCTCCCTTGCAAGCATTGTGCAATGACACATGTTTGAACCGTTCGCTTCCCCTTTTCTTTCTTTTCCACTTCACCAGACTGAGCCACAGCAACGCGTGGCCGGGCCCGCTAGTTCCTATATGAATGTGGAAAGAAAGCAGGAACATAGCATGAACAATCCTGTTTAAGTTGTGTAAGTTTATTATTTTTAAGTCATTTATATTTGTATAGTACAGGATTACTTTTCAAAGAACAGCCAAGCTCAAAAGTTATTATATCGGATTTCAGTTAAGATTTTTTTAAAGTCACCTGTCGCTAAGGTTTAGCCATCTGGCAATTTGATTGCCTGTCTCAACATGTCATTTTGTATATCTAAATACATCTAAGTAACTAATTAAACATAATTTAGCTTTAATGAGGCAGAGAGAATGCATCAGTGTTAATTCAAATGGAAGCTGATCCATGAAAGCGGAGTCTTCCAACTCTGATGTTGCTTAGAATTGCTGAGTAAATTGTTATAACGGAAGAATAGCTGACATGCATTAAGCACTGATTAACGAAAAGCCGCATCTGCAAACAACCAGAGTGTAACAACTAAACTGGAGAAGGACATTTCTTATAGTTAAATTGAATTTTCCTGAATTAGTTGTGGAGCCAATAGCGTCTTAACAGAAAGAAACAAGAACAAAATTATGCCACAAACACACTGGTGGTGGAAACTGCTGGGAAGTTGCAGCCAATTTACAGAAATCCCACAGGGTTTTTCAGGAAAGAGACGTTCAGAGGTGATTGGCCGCTGCGTGGCCTCCGGGTTGTGACCCTGGCGGCCTCCCATCCAATTACAAACCAGGGTTGAACCCTACTTAGCTTCTGAAATCTGACAAGATCGAGCTAGCCTGGACCAGTCAGGTCAGGGACCACGAAGATAACTGGGTAGGTCTTAAAATAAGTTGCAAATGTGACAAAACCTATAACGCAGCTGTGTGTGCGTGAATGAAAAAGAACAGTAAGTGCTAAATAACTGGAAGGAGAAAACACCATCAGGGTGAAGTCTCATTTAGTACATAAGATGGATATTCACTCCAAGATAACGCTAAGAAAAGACAAAGAAGACATTATCAGTCCTTTCACCGCTAGCCACTAAGGCCATGAAAAACCATTCTACTGGGGGCGGAAGGACATCTTGATGGGTGGTTTCCAACCTCAGGGAGGCAGGATGTAGAATTTCGTCACTTCCTGTGAACTGCTTGGACCGCCCATTCAGACCCAGTTTACTTTCCTGCCTTGACAGGGAGAGCAGCATCTTTACCATTATCTGCAATTTTTCCTTATTATTGTTATTCTTAGTCTTCTTTGTCTTCTATCTTATACTATTCATCTTATCTTCCACTATCCTCTCTTCTCCTCCCCGGCTCACCTCCTTACCCTGCCTGCCAACACTCTGTGAGAGACCTCAGCTAGGCTCGGGTGATTCCCGCCAAAAAGGGTCTCCATAATGGCCGACCGTTTTTCTCCTCAGAGGGAGATTTTTGTTCGGTCCCTAGCGGAGAGCACCAGAGCAGCCACTAGAAAAGGACCTGCAGCTGCTCGGGGAGAAGGCACCAGTTGCAAGCCCGCCAAAAAATCGCAGGCTGAAGAGCCGCGCAACAAGAAACAGCAGGCTAAGAAGCGGGGTGCACGGAGCACGCCGCAGGCAAATCCCGCGGAGACGCGGACGGCGCCATTCCTTCCCGGGCCTCCACCGCTCTCGCCCGGCGCTCTCCTTCCCCCCAGGGGATTGTTGCTCGTGCCGAGGGCCCGGAGGCCTCCAGCGAAGCGGCTGGCGCCTTGGCAGACCCCCTGCCCCCAGAAATGGAGGGCGCCACCGCGGAGGCTCTAGACGAGGATGAAGGGACGGAGGAGGAGGATGAAGAAAGCGACTCCAAAATTTAAGTCCACATTGTGCACTACACGGCTGCGTGCAATTAGAAACAACCTTCTTTCCTTGCTCTCTGGTGTGTACACCTGTGCACATCTTTACAAAAACTGTCAGCCCCACAACACTTTACAGCGCAGCTTTAAAAAAAATATTTATTAAAATACTTATTGCCTTTCTAAGCATTCACTGTGGCTCAAGGCAGCTTGAAAGGACTAACGGCCTGCAACTGAACCAAGAATTGTAGCACATTTAACAGTGCAATCCTAAAAACAACTTCCTGACAGTAAGCCCGCTGAATAGACTTGAGTAGGATTCTGAGTAGGCCTGCTTCAGACAGTCTCTCAGTTACTTTCCCCACCCTCAGTGGCTCTCTAAATCAAAACCAGCAACTTCAGGGTCAAATTTCACGATAGTTCTTTCTCATTAACTGAGCTGCAGAAAAAGTTAAGCACTGGGTGACATTTGTTTTCCTTTCTGTATCTCCCCGTACCCATTCCATATAAGTAATGGTTTTTAAGACTCATTTTACTGCGCATGTTTTTAACCTGCTAGTGGCATTGATGGCCATGATGAGGACATAAATTCTGAAAAGAGACAGTATTTGCAGAGGCAGGCACTGCTGGCATGGCATGCCGTCCTTCTCAGTCGGTGTCTAAACTTTAAGTGAGGCCCCTTCCTTGGCTCTCCCAAGTCCTGGGAGAATTGGCTCCCCCTCCAGAGGCCTCCAGGAGGCAAAGCTGTATTCCTAGTTGGGTCTGCAGCCAGGCCACTGGGCAGGCGGGTAGCCCACAGTTCTCCCTTCTGGACAGCAGAAAGGCTTGTAGGCACAAAACTGCTCACCATAGCATGCCAAACAAGACTGTCTGGCTTGACTCGCGTGCAAGCAACTAGTGCAACAGCAACAGGTATGAATGTCGATCACATTCATTGTCAAACCTGATCTTGATGTTAAGTTGCATCTAGCAACATCTACTTCTTTCTCTCACACTGCAACAGCCAGGATTTAGGCTTCAGGAAGATGGAAAAGGTCTCAGAAACTTACTAGTAGCTTCCTCAACTAATATGGAGACTGAAGAGGATATAGGTCAGTGGTGGCGAACCTTTGTCACTCCAGATGTTATGGACTACAATTCCCATCAGCCCATGCCAGCATGGCCAATTGGCAGGGGCTGATGGGAATTGTAGTCCATAACATCTGGAGTGCCAAAGGTTCGCCACCACAGATATAGGTCCATCCCTGAAAATACAACAAGAACTCTTCAATGAGTTGACTTTAGCCGACTTTGAGGCTGGTTGGACAACAGACAGCCCCAAGAGGAGCACTAACAGCACAACAAATGTTATCTTACCACAAGCAGTGGCTTGCACTACCCCAACAAGCAGCAACCAGCCACACACACCCCCACCAAATTCCAGCAAGTCAAAAGTTACTTTCAAGGAAGTGCTCTGGAGAGGATCAAAAACCGAAGCCTCAACATAATCTCAAAAGGACTCTGGATGGCCACAATCACAGAGTAAAGGCATTCTGTGAAAATTAAGACCAACACTTATAAACAACGCCTGTGGCCCTCCCTCGCCCACCTGGGGATATGTCCTGGCTTGCCCCTGGCCCAGCGTCTTCCAGCAACGTGGAAGAGAAGACTGGCTATGCTGGCAAAAAGCACCACCACTGACAGAGAGGATCCGTCCCAATAGTTTCCAGTTCTTTTCCCACCAACGTTTCTCATATTTCGATCCACCTTCACCCCACCCCTCTGACGTTTAACACAGCTGGCTTTACCAGCACTGACCCATCCTGGAGTCTCACAATCGCACAATTAACAAAAACAGCAACCTTTATGAGGCATATAAAGTAGACTCTAGTACATTACCATACGTTTGTCATGTACAAAGCAAGAGTGAGATCAAAACACAGACAGAGTTCCATGACTTGTAAGATAAATTTTGCTACTTTTTCCAAGAGCATGACGTCTGTATTATTAAACAGAAACCCCACAGCAAAATTGCAGAGTCTCTTTCAGGTTTGTCTAGGGCCAGCCAAGGGGAGAAATTCCTGATACCCACATATCTTGGACAGTCAAGTGTAATGTGAGCAAGAGTCTCCACTTGGTTTCTGCAGTGCGGACGAACCCAAATTGCACAATTAAAACCAATGTTTCTGACCTCTTTTCAACACAGAATGGGTGTTACCTTCCACTTTATTTGACTTCAGCGTAGCAGGTTTATTTCCCACCCCTTACCCACAAAGATCAGATTGTTATCAAACAAGAACAGGTGGATAATATTTCTAGACTTCAGCGTGAACAATGAATATGCGCCTCATTCTTGGCCTCAGGAGTTTCAAATTCAAGATTTTAAAATGCTGAAGTTGTAACAATACGTCCCAACTGACAACCGCCATTCTGGGGGGACAAAAAAGTTTCATAAATCAAGCCTATTTGGACTTAATGGATACACTCACCACTACTGCCGCAATCAGCACAGGAGAGGAGCTCTTCTGGTTTTTTCTCACGGTTTGATTCTTTTGTCCCCAAACAGAAACTACATATTGGAATGGGATCAGCTCGTGGCTAGAAAAAGAAATCAGTATCGCTTGTTAGTTCTCTTCCGTACAGAAGTCCATTCCCATATTTCTTGACAACTGAAAGGAAGTGTTTTATCCCGTTTCACTGAAAAAAATTGTTCTAGACCCAACTTTGTAGTTATATCCAACAACAGATATTGCCCAGGACTGCAGAAAGCAGCCGCCAATATTTAATTATGCTTCTCACACACACTTTGATGTAATAAGAAATAACTGTGCTGGCGAAGGGTCAGAAGCCAAATCAAGGGCAGATTCAGCCTGTTCTTCTTGTTTACCATTGAAAGACTTGAATCTGCTCCCGCAGGTTAAACCCACAGCAGAAAGGTGCATGTAAACCAGAGAAATACCCATCTTCCTCTACAAGGCAACCAATGAAGTAAGTCAGTCTCCCCAGTTCACAGCTATTTTGCATCGGCTTTGAGTGTACTCAAGAATTGGGATGCTTGAATCTGTCTGACTCAAGCCATGCTTGCCAGTGGCAAAGAGAGAGCTGATTTTTCAGTGGTCAGTTTAATGACCTGTCAACCTGTTCGCTGCTTCCCTGTATCCCTTCCCAATTGTGCCCCACAGCATAACTGGTGCTTCATGCACACACGCTCTTACACGGCCCTATTTCTCCCTGTGCTTACTGTGTAATGACGCCACTCATCAAGTAACTCTGTAAACTGAAAACTGAATCCTTCATAAGTGACTGCTGTGATTGACAGAATCCTGCCCTTCTGTGTTTGTCATGGCCTGGCCATGCTGGCAGGGGCTGATGGGAATCGTAGTCCATGAACATCTGGGGCGCCAGAGTTGGACACCCCTGGTCTAAGTAGTCCCTGCTGACACTATTAGCCATTTGGTTTGAACTGGAAGCATCTTTGTGCCTGTGCAGTTTTGTAGAAACCTGGTACAAACGTGCAGCTTTGTACCCAAAACCAAAACAGGAGAGGAGATGAGATGAGCTGTTTCAAAAGCACAGCTATATTATTAGTCCTATGTACATTCTGATGAAGCAGGCCTTTATTGGCATAGACAGCAGTACAACAATATAAAAACAGATTAAAAAGCATATACAATACAGGATATACATGTTAGGACGAAGGAAATCCATTGGCATTTAGTAATTTCCAGGAGAAAGTCTGCCACTATCATACAGAGAGAAGGATCAGGGTTGTCCAACAAGTAGTGTAATCTAATTAAATCGGGGAGATCGGGTAAATGTAAAGGAGTGAGATTCACATACTTGGATCTGATTTCCTTGAATCTGAGACAGTGAAGTAATTGGTGGGCCAGAGATTCAACTGAGCCATCGTTACATGGGCACAATCTTTTGGCCTTTTCTTGCTTATTAAATCTGCCATGTAACAAGGCAGAAGGCATAACATTAAACCTGGAGAGCATTATGGCTCTCCTTTAAACAGGGTTTATTAAGCAATACAGGTAGTGTGCCAAGTGGCCCCGTTCAAATGGGAGAGAAAAATACAGGAGGGAGCATGTTTTCTTGGCTGCAGTGATTAGGGTAGAGAACTCTCTATCCAATAGTTGACCTTTTAATTTCCTATAAGCTTCTGAATAGGACAACGGGCAAAGTGAATCCACTGACAGTCCAATACCTATGTACATTCCTACTTATGGTGAAACAATAAAAACTTCAGCTTCGCTAATGCGTTATAATCAGAAATACAAAAATCAGATGGGAAGGTATGAATTGGTTGTTGTCTGACCCTGTAGGACAACATCTGGGGAAAAAACAGGCAAAAGACTCCAGGACCTTATTCAGAATAATTCTGCACCAGAAAAGCCTGGGACCAAGTAGATCGTAGTAGACTAACAGTAAAGTATGTTCAACACAGGTAGGACCATATTCTGATGCTTGAATACAGAACCTCCACAATAGATCAGCACTGATCACCATGGTACATTTATTTATTATTAAATGTTATATACCGCCTAACCCCAAGGGGTTCTGGGATAAAATATAGAGGATAAAATACTAATAAAGCCATATAAATATAATCACATAATTAAAACCCAAAAATTATTTACATAGGATTACACCAAAACCAAACAACAGATGGCGACTTAAAAAGACCTTCTAACCCCCTGGGAGGGGGCTGGCCACAACACAATGGTAACCAGCCATGGTGATATACAGGGAATAGTGGAGTGGGGAAAGAGACGGCAAATCAGCGACCAGCCTCCCCAAAAGCCCGGTGGAACAACTCTGTCTTGCAAGCCCTGCAGAACTGTTCAAGGTCCCACAGGGCCCTGATGGTGGCGGGGGGGGGGGGGGCAAGGCTAAGAAGACCAGGCAGGGGCCAAGGCTAAGAAGACCCTGGCTCGAGTGGAAGCTAGTCGCATCATAGAGGGGTCAGGGGCCACCAGTAGATTTGCCTTTGCAAAATGCGGAGGCCGGGTAAAGACATAAGGGGAGAGACGTTACTGTTACTGATCTAGTTACTAATTGGGATTCAATAACTGCTTCTGCTAAATCTTCCTCCAACAGTAAGGTGACCAGATTTTCACCTTTGCAACACGGGGGGGAGGGGGGTGCACACTGCCTTTTGCGGTGCTCCCCGGTTGGGAAACAGGGAAGTGGCCCAGAAGACAGTGCGCTCCTGCGGCCGTGTGCGCCTTCCGCGCTGCCGCACTGCCTTCTGGGCCGCTTCCCTGTTTCCAGCCCTGTGACAGGGCGGGAAACCGGGGAGCGCCGCAAAAGGCAATGCGCTCCTGCGGCCGCGTGTGCGCTCCCATGCTGCCTAATCAGGAGAATTAAAAAACCCTGCGGGACGCGGGACACATTGCTCAAAAGCATGACTGTCCCACCAAAAGCGGGACGTCTGGTCACCTTATCCAACAGAGAAGACTTGATGGGGTGGGGGGTGGGTGGGAGTGGGGATTCAATTCACAGGAAGTGCATTGACCACTCCAACCCACAGCACAAGAAACAGTCTGTCCCTGCTAATCGTGCCCAATGACACAACTGCAGCATCTGAATTACTCTTGTTCCTTTAAACAGCATTCAAAAGCACCTGTGAAAGTAAAAACCACAGCAGTATTTTGAAATATTAATATTTCTAGCGGTGTGTCACGTGTGGTCATGCTGCAGCCGTGGAAGGAGGAAAAAAGCATCCAAAACATCATAGGGATAAATCTATATGTACAGACTGTTGATTTCAGGGTTACAAAATTATGTTTCCCCGAAAAATAAGACATAGTAGAGGTTTTGCTGAAGTGCGAAATATAAGGCATCCCCGAAAGTAAGACATAGCAAAGTTTTTGCTTGGAAGCATTCCCGACGAACAGAACACAGAAAAATAAGACATCCCCTGAAAATAAAACATAGCGCATCTTTGGGAGCAAAAATTAATATAAGACACTGTCTTATATTCGGGGAAACACGGTATGTCATCACAGCTCATGTAGCCGGTCTACAGATGTATGCAGATATGATCTGGTGCTTCACAAATTCCAGGCGTACCACCATTGTTCCCTCCCAGTTTTCTGATGTACAAACAAATTTCAACTCAGTAGGAGTTGACAATCCAGTATCTTTTACCACAGGCCATTAAAACACTACAATATTTACACTCACACATATGAGTAGAATGCAGCCAAGAACTATGTCACCAGCGCTCAAAGATGTAATGTACACAAAAATATCTTCATGCAGGATGTTATCAGAAAATTTGGCACACCACATTGGGTTTAAAACCAGATGCCACTATAACACCTTTACTAATTTATATACTTATCTGTGCTCATCAGTTCCCAAGTCATAATTTCCTGGCAACAGATTCGTTGTCACTGTTCCATAGAAGTAAACATCTTAAAAGGAAAGCAGGTGTGTTTTTCCTCAATCTTTCATGCCCTTAAGTTTCAAGAAGTCTTGCACAGTTGCAGGAAAACTCTGGATCCCACTCAAAAATCCTTAAAAAGGAATTTCGTTTGGGTACCCCTGCACAGACACGAGGACTTGCACTTGCTACAAACCTGCTAAGAAAACAGCACAGCTTGCAGAGTATTTAGTGTCCTTTCTATCAAATGTTTTGAGCTGAACTGTACCAGTAAGTGTTATTTTTGCCAACAAGTCAGTCATTAAAAACAAGGTTACACATAATGCCAATTAGCAACAGCTACAGCTCTGAATAATTTACTATTTTACCATATGCTACCTGGAGAATTCCTTAACTCCACTTCATTTGGATACAGCCGAACCAGGGGGGAAAACCCTGGCTACCTGGGCAGAGCCGAATAGCCCCAGCCGAATAGCCCCAGCCTCTCGGCTTTTGGCTCTTCCCCACCATCTCTGAAGACCAAAGGGGACAGGGGAGCGGCCAGCAGAGCTGCAAGCGGAAGTCGACTCAGCCAATCCCTGCAACTTGGAATTCAAAAAGTCACCGTAGGGTTTGGCTTATTTCAGCTCTTTCAAAACTTCTGGGTTTTTAAAAGACCAAACCAAAAAAATACCAGGAAAAATAGTGCACCCCTAATTGCTATCCCTAGAAGAACTTTTTCTCATAGGCAGACAGCTAAGAATACATATAGCATTTTGCTCGCTCCTTACAAATGAACAATATCACTGGTTGTTTGGGAAACTGTTCCTCATTTATAAAGGTTAAACAATATTTCTTGATACTACATAGAACAAAACGTTCGATTCTCAATCGTGCACAAAGGATTTACAGAAAAAGCTCCCTCCAAATCTCACATCACAAAACCAATCGGAGAGCTACGGAAGGTCTGGGAATCATAAGGAACTAGTATGATAGAGCCCACGTGCCTCATCATCCTTGGTCAGAGCTCTTTCAACAATTCTGGCCAGAAGATGTTGAGTAAACACAACCACCACCACCACCCGAAAAAACCCACAGAAAAAAATGGCAGAAAATGTAGTTTAAAACTCACAGAAAAACTACAAAAAAAGATACAGCTATAAGTCACGCAATACTTTTTATTAAGGCTAATCACAACAACACAACAGCGTGCGAGCCTTCAAGTTCTCCAGAACTTTTCTTCGAAGTGGGTATAGCCTTTACACTATTCATACACAGATGCTGTACAGTGCATCAAGCAGGTTGGATGAGGCCGGGAAGCCACACATATTCCTCCTCTTTAAGTTCTGTCCTGCTGGAAAAAAACCTCTATAGCTTGACCACAGCTGCATTGTTAAGACCCGCCGCCACTGTCGTTATATCTCTATATATAGAAAGCTAACAGTGACTTTGTAAGTCATGCGCTAACACCGAAACGGCTGGACGGATCGCCCCCAAATTTTCACATGACGTCCCTCCCTGTTGCGGACAGGTAATTGGACCTTCACATCGCCGAAAGTCCATACCTGAGCCAGGTAAAACGTCTTTTTCCTCACGCACCAGGCCATGAAGCTGGCTGTGTTTAACTGTCACCCTTAGAATGTTCGTGCAGCATGACTGTGGCCTGAGGGGTTGGTATGTCCTTACAATGTTCGCGCAGATGGCCAGAGATGAGCAGTTAAAACAGTAAATAGGTAATACTGTTAGGTAATACGAGTGGAATAAAACACATATACACTTTGCCGTGTGAGACGTCAGGTGGGGTTCCCCCCCCCCCTCACATGCAGGTAACTTTCACTCTCTGTGCCTCACCCACTGCTACCACACAACACACATACTCTCATACACATCCAGCTCATCCTCACACACCTCACTCTGCCCTCTCTCACATCCAACCACCACTTACCCACTTCCTCACCCATATTCACCATAGCTCTCTTTTACTAAAAGCGATTCGCACTCTGGACAGTTCCGTTGTGGAATAGAAAGGGTTACCTTATACTTAAAAAACAAGACACCACCATATAACAATGTGAACGAAAAGGGAAAGAGGGATTCCATTTGACCACCCCAAAAGGCTATGCTGTGGATCATTGGACCTGCATGGACATCTGTGCGGGTTGTGGACTGATGAGAAGGACAATTGCCACAGCAACGTATGGCCGGGCCCCGCTAGTTTGCTTATATTTTTATTACTTTTTGTTTGGGACAGTTAAAAAAATAATTTTTAAGTGGCGTGACCCCACATGTATTTATACACTTGAGCACTTCTGTTATAGCTTTCAAAAAAGGACAACAAACTGCACAAGCGTTCAAGGTTGGGTTTTGTGGTAGCAATAATTAATTAGGAAGTCTGGTCATTAAAATACAAAACCCTGAAGGCTGAACTGGCTGTTAAAGCAGAAGAAGATGTGTTAAGGTTTCTATTAAGTGCTTTCCTCTTTGCTGCTCTTTGGTTCTTGTTCAGCCAAAGCAGCCAGGGTTGTGGACCAAGGCAATACATCCCACCCCCTTGGGATTCCAGCAGGGAAGAGAGTCTTGAACCATCTCCACAAGAGACCAAACCATCCCTCACCTTGGCAGGCACCTGTTCCACATACTAACAGAGACCCACCCAACCTAGAATGAACTGCAGCTTTTGAGGATTCCCCTGAACAGTCCTGGTCATCCCAAAACACCAAGCTTAGCCCCCCAGAGTAGCTACCACTCCAATGAAGTTAACAAAAGTGTACGCAGTGGCGTAGGAGGTTAAGAGCTTGTGTATCTAATCTGGAGGAACCAGGTTTGATTCCCCGCTCTGCCACTTGAGTTGTGGAGGCTTATCTGGGGAATTCAGATTAGCCTGTACACGCCCACACACGCCAGCTGGGTGACCTTGGGCTAGTCACAGCTTCTCGGAGCTCTCTCAGCCCCACCTACCTCACAGGGTGTTTGTTGTGAGGGGGGAAGGGCAAGGAGATTGTCAGCCCCTTTGAGTCTCCTGCAGGAGAGAAAGGGGGGATATAAATCCAACTCCTCCTCCTCCTCCTCCTCCTCCTCCTCTTCTTCTTCTTCTTCTTCTTCTTCTTCTTCTTCTTCTACTACTACTACTACTACTACTAGTAGTAGTAGTAGTAGTAGTAGTAGTAGTAGTACTTGAATATACCCATTCCTTGCAAGACTATGGTTGTCTTCACCTAGCTTTCAGCCCTTACAAGAACAACATCTGAAGTTCCCTGTTTGTTTTCATCCAGCCTAAATGATCTTAACCTCAGACCTGGCGGCCTGTAGCTAATATTGCCTTGACCTGCTGGGTCAACCCTGCTGCCCGGGGCCTGCCAGAAGAACAAACTGAGAAAATATTGTGTTGTCCGTTTCACCATATATTCTCATTTCCCCTCATTCAAAGCAACCGGGAGCATCGATGACCCTTGACACTCCCAGAGTGCACAGTTCAATTTGCAAAATGTGTTTTACCAGAGTGGGACATAGAAGGCTCAAATGTAGGAGGCTCAAAGAAAAGTATTGTTCCCAAAAAGTAATTATCGGTGGCCTGTCATTTAATTGAGGGAGGTGTCCAGTGGGTTGCCACAGGGCTCACTTCTGGGCCGGGCACTTTTTAGTATTTTTACAAATGATCTAGATGAGGGGGTGGAGAGACTCATGAAATCTGCAGATGGCTCCAAATTGAGAGAAGTACAGAAGACACAAAGACAGAAATAGAACCGAACGAGATCTCAACATTGGAAAAGTGGGTGGACGTCAGCAAGATGTAATTCAACCATGGTCATCTGGGCAACCAAAATGAGAAGCAGCATACTGCATGGGGAATACACTACCGTATATACCGGCGTACAAGACGACTGGGGGTATAAGACGACCCCCCCCCCCACTTTTCCAGTTAAAATATAGATTTCGGCACATACTCGCCATATAAGACTACCCCGTGGCAGAGGCAGCGGCGACACCCTGTGTGGCCTCGGCCTCAGGAGAGGCAGGCCGATCGTCGCAGGGGCGGGACAGAGCCCCGGCGGCAGCGGCACCCCGGATGGCCTTCCTTGGCCGGGGCGGAGGCGGGCTGATTGGCCTGGGGGTGGGACAGAGCAGAAGCGGCGGCACCCCAGGCTGCCTTCCTGGTTCGCCGCGTGAGGCCGACCGATCGTCGCGAGGGCGGGACATGAGCAGCGGCGGCACTCCGGGTGGCCTTCCTTGGCCTTGGTGGAGGCCGGCCGATTGTTGCGGGGACGGGACACGGACGTTTCCACGGAGGCTGCCTGGCTGGGGACATCTCCCCTCTTCCCCATCTGTTGTGCAGCCTCCGTGGAAATGAGGGGTGCCCCAGCCTGCAGTCCTCGTATGGAAGCTGCTAGCTGGAGCTCCTCTCTTGCACGGAGGCTGCCTGGCTGGCTGGGGAAGAGGGGAGATCTCCCGCCAGTCTCTTCCCGGCTCTGAATTTCTTAAAGGGGCAATTCCCCAAAGATTGCTTAAAGGGGAAACTTTCCCCTTTAAGCAGTCTTTGGGGAATTGCCTTTTTAAGAAAATCATAGACAGAGGCTCAGGCTGACTGCCTGAAGGGCAACCTGGAGCCAGCCTGAGCCGAGGGGGATGTGTGGGGCCGGTGGCGGCGGCAGCAGCGGGCAGGCGGGCAAGAGCCGCACAGCAAGCAGGAAAGAGCCTTGGGCTAGGCGGTGGCAAGTCCGAGCAGGGGGTGGGGGGTGCCCGGCCTATAAGACGACCCCCGGCTTTTGTTAAGATTTTCCTGCGTTAAAAAGTCGTCTTATAGGCCGGTATATACGGTAAATCACAGGTGTCAAATTCACGGCCCTCCAGATGTTATGGACTACAGTTCATAACATCTGGACTACTGTAGCCCATAACATCTGGAGGGCCGCGAATTTGACACCTATGCGACTAAATCATGCAATAAATCATGTGATGTATTGTGTTCGATTGCTTTGTGAACCGCCCTGAGCCCTTCGGGGGTAGGGCGGTCTATCAAATTGAATAAATAAATTAAATAAATAAACTTCTGGGCAGTGGCGTATTTGCCCCAGACGCCACTGATCTGGTCACGTGGGGGGCGCAAAATTGGCTGCTCACATGACCAGGAGGGCGGCAAGGAGGACTTCCTACTGCCTTGTCATCTTCTGGCGCCCTCAGTCCCGCCCATGTCGTCATTTACATGGGCAGGGCCAAGGAAGCCTGAGGACCCCCCCAAAAAAAGTCTTGCCGCACTCCTGGCTGCCGGGTTACTTCCTCCAGTTCTTCATTCTCCCAGCTGCCGCTCAGTTTTTTTTTTTTCTGCTCCTTCCTCTCTAGGGAGGACAGAAGCAACTGGAAGGTTCCGTTTTGGGGCCTTTGCTTTTATAAGCTCGGGGGCATGGCCCCACCCACAAGCTTATAAAAGCAAAGGACCCAGCATGGAGCCTTTCAGTGGCTTCTGTCCTCCCCAGAGGGGAGGGCAGAAGGGACTGCCAGCTGCTGGCTCCGAGCCAGCAGCCAGGAGGGGACGGGGTTTAGGGGTGGGCCCCGCCCCTGGCATAGTGGGAGGGGGGTGCCCAGAGAACAGATGCCGCACTGCATTCTGGGGCGCTCCCCTGTTTCCCGCCCTGTGACAGGGCAGGAAAAGGGGAGCGCCCCAGAAGGCAGTACAGTAGCCTTCCAAAAATCGGAAGAATTAAAAAAACCTGCGGGACGCGGGACAAATTGCTCAAAAGCGGGACTGTCCCGCCAAAAGTGGGACGTCTGGTCACCTTGCTATATCAGGCACAAAATTACAAAGGTCCAGAGCCCACAACTGCATTTACTGAGCGGGGATGATTTTAAGTGAACTTCTCAGTGTAGACCTCTTCTCTATGTAAAACGGCAACATCCAAGCGTCCTTCATGGAACTCCAAATTAACCAGCTCGTCCTTCAGGTTCAAAGGCTGCTGTCCAGATGCCCTGATGGGATTCTGCTCAGGCTTTTCCTGCTACTGTTCTCTTCCTTCTTCCCCCACTTGCCTAAACATCCACTTGGTGTACAAGTATGGTGGAGCTCTGGAACACGAGGCACCTATTGTACAAGTTGCAGTATTGGGTGCCACCATGTGCTTGACATTAGTCTGAATGTTATATCCTACACACACAAGAAGAAGAAGAAGAAGAAGAAGAAGAAGAAGAAGAAGAAGAAGAAGAAGAAGAAGAAGAAGAAGAAGAAGAAGAAGAAGAAGAAGAAGAAGAAGAAGAAGAAGAAGAAGAGGAGGAGGAGGAGGAGGAGGAGGAGGAGGAGGAGGAGGAGGAGGAGGAGGAGGAGGAGGAGGAGTTTGGATTTATATCCCCCCTTTCTCTCCTGCAGGAGACTCAACGGGGCTTACAATCTCCTTGCCCTTCCCCTCTCACAACAAACACCCTGTGAGGTGGGTGGGGATGAGAGAGCTCCGAAAAGCTGTGACTAGCCCAGGGTCACCCAGCTGGCGTGTGTGGGAGTGTATAGGCTAATCTGAATTCCTCAGATAAGCCTCCACAACTCAAGCGGCAGAGCTGGGAATCAAACCCAGTTCCTCCATATCAGAGTGCACCTGCTCTTAGCCACTGCTCTTAGCCACGACGCCACTGCTCCTCCTCCTCCACTGCTCCTTAGCCACTACGCCACTGCTGCTCCTCATGGCACATCTGTTCCTAATCCCCTCCAACACCTACTTCAGGTGTGCCTAATATGGTGCCCGCCGACACCCCTTCTGGCACACTCTGTCAGGACGTTGTTTCGGTTGGGAGGGGGAGCTGTGGGGGACGGCATCTTTTGCTTAGGAATTCTGCACCTGCTTATCAACTCTGACCTTGGAGTCTTGTTAGCTGCGTGAAGCTCTGAGAGCGGAATTCTGTTACTGTTTGCGCTGTCTGGATTCACGTGGGAGTGGGGATATTCTGAAACATATGATCAACTGTTCTGGCAGGAACTTCTCGGAACAGTCTTTTGCTCTGTCGGCTCTTCTGATCTTCAATAAAATCCTTGAATCTTTCAAGTGAGTTGTTGTCTGCAAAAGGGAGTTTGACACCCTCCAAGCATTTTTGGGAAGTGGGTGGGGCCAGATAGGGCTGTTGCCCTGCAAGACTTCTGACTAGCTACTGGGGATTGGATTGGCTGCGCTGCTTTTAAAAAAATGTTGCTATGCCAGAAGCTGCTGCCCAGGGGCGTAATGCCCATTGGGCAAGGTGGGCAGCTGCCCAGGGCATCACCTTGTGGGGGGCATAAAAATGCAGGGTTCATTTTGGGGTATTTTTAGTGGTTTTCCATTTTTGGCCTGCAGGGGGCGAAGCTTTTAGGCTAGCGGCACCACATTTTCAGCGTATCATCAGGAGACTGTCCTTATGCCACCCCCAAGTTTGGTGAGGTTTGGTTCAGGGAGTCCAAAGTTATGGACTTCCAAAGGGGGTGCCCCCATTCCCCATTGTTTCCAAAAGGAACTAATAGGACATGGGGGCTACAGTTTTGAGGGTCCATAACTTTGGCCCCCCTGAACCAAACTGCACCAAACCTGGGGGGTATCATTAGGGCAGTCTTCTGATGAGACCATGAAAGGTATGAGACTGTGAGATTGTGCCCATAGGGGGGGCATCCAACTCAGGTTTTGCCTAGGGCTACAGTTTGCCTCGTTACGCCTCTGCTGCTGCCACAGCACAAGAATCAACACTGTTGCTGAAGTTAAACTGTTCCAATTGTTTCTGGATGGCTCCGCCTCCTCCAGTGGCCATTTTGTGGCAGCTATTTTATTGCTGTGCCCACCATACCGTGTCAGATTTCCGAATGTGCTCACGGGCTCAAAAAGACTGGGCACCCCGAACTACTTTAACATCAAAAAGTCTGGAAAGGAATAGGTTGTGCTCATTTTATTGGCTTCAAAGATTTCTGGGCATTTTATATTTTTAGTTAAGAAGTATTCCTAAACTCCGTCCCTGTTCGGTAAATCATTAAAACCCCATTATGCATTGGTAATCCAGACCCATCCAAGAGCAGAGGGCATGTCACAGGCACGCTACTCCTAACTCTATTCAGTCTCAATCTGCCGACCACCGTCTTACCACCAATGTTCAGCAGAAGGCAGAAACCCCCAGGGATTTTCTGACAAGATTTGGGAGCCATTATTTGACTGATGACAGCTCATCCCAAAGCGACAAACGGCATCTCCAAGGAGATTCATAAATCCATTGATCAGTGCCAATCTTGAACATTACAGAACCTCACATGCTAACTTCCTGAGGGCCACGGCTGCTTCCCAGACAAAAAAGGAATTAAACCAACAGAGAGCCATCCTTGACAAGGTGTTTAAGATGATATAAACAAATGGTGTTAAACACAGTTTCAGAGCTTCTTCTCACTTTCTCCTGCAGTATAATATTCCCGAGCCATCAGGGTTTGTTTATGCTGAGCAAATTCCTTGCCCGTTCCAAAGTAATGTTTATAATCCTTCTGCATTGCTATTCTATTAATAACCTCATGAAAAACTTCTACAACCTATTTATCTACATGCAAGCATTAGATAGTTTTCACATCCTGTGTTATTTCAAATGCAAACTAAAGGCGCAGTCATCTTCTCAAGAAAGTTAAGCATAACAACAGTATGTTGGGGGAGAGGTAAATGGCACAATGTCTACAAATCAATAATCTAAGGGAAAACTGATATTTCTCAGAAGTAGAACCAATCACAAGTGAACACACATAAATAGGATTATTTTGAGGCTAACTGAACCACCGCTGTCTTCTGCAACCAATTTCTCAAACTAAATACTCAGACACTATACTTTCTCCTCCATAAATCTGTCCAAGCCCCTTTTAAAGCTATCCAGGTTAGTGGCCATCACCACTTCCTGTGGCAGCATATTCCAAACACCAATCACACATTGTGTGAAGAAGTGTTTCCTTTGATTAGTCCTAATTCTTCCCCCCAGCATTTTCAATGAATGCCCCCTGGTTCTAGTATTGTGAGAAAGAGAGAAAAAATTCTCTCTGTCAACATTTTCTACCCCATGCATAATTTTATAGACTACAATCATATCCCCCCTCAGACGTCTCCTCTCCAAACTAAAGAGTCCCAAACGCTGCAGCCTCTCCTCATAAGGAAGGTGCTCCAATCCTTCAATCATCCTCGTTGCCCTTCTCTGCACTTTTTCTATCTCTTCAATATCCTTTTTGAGATGTGGCGACCATAGAACTGAACACAGTACTTCCAAGTGCAGTCAGCATTCACTGCTTTATATATAAGGGCATGACAAACTTTGCAGTTTTATTATCAATTCCTTTCCTAATTATCCCCAGCATAGAGTTTGCCTTTTTCACAGTTGCCATGCATTGAGTTGACATTCCCATGGAACTATCAACTAAGATGCCCAAATCCCTTTCCTGGTCTGTGACTGATAGCACTGACCCCTGTAGCGTGTATGTGAAGTTTGGATTTTTTGCCCCTATGTGCATCACTTTACATTTTGCTACATTGAACTGCATTTGCCATTTCTTAGCCCACTCACCTAATTTATCAAGGTCTACTTGGAGCTCTTTGCAATCCTTTGCAGTTCTCACCACCCTACACACAATCATAATGCATTGGTGGAAGAAATATGCAGGGCAGCTACATGGTCTTCCATCTCCACCTTCGTGCACCATTACAAGTTGAACATCTTCAGTTCAGCAGATGCCAGCTTCGGCTGCAAGGTGTTACAAGAGATCTTGGAAGAGGAAAACGCGACCCACCCGTAGAGAGTAGTGACACGGATGGGGGAGATCACCCAGATGTCCTCGAGTTCAAATGGAGAACGACCATTGGTACTCACCCGTGAAGGGTCCTTCTCCTTTGAGTGAAGGAGGACACCTCCCCCCATTTGTTTTCCTTTCTCGTATATCAGGGGATTGTAACCATACTTATATCCATATTGTGTAGGTGTTGAGTTTCTTTCTACGTTTGCTGGGCTGCTCCATGTATCCTCCAAGTTGTCATCTCCCTCTGTTCCGTTCTTATGACGGGGCCAATTCCTCAAGGTCTTTCCAGACGGAGACTTGTTCTCCCTGGGGACTTTGTGCCAGCAACCTTCCAAAAATTGCGCCGAAATCTGAGAAGCGGAACCTGAGAAGCGGAGAGGATGCACCCCTCCCCATTTCTGTGATGCCCATCAGAGGGCAGACAGTGGGAAAAATTCAAGTCCTACTTATGCACCCAGCAAACTTCATGCGGAGGAGCAGGGAACTGAACTCAGTTCTCCAGATTAGAGTCCGCTGCTCTTAACCGCTAAACCATGCTGGACGTCAGGTTTATGCTACAACAAATTGGGTAGTCTGTAAAATAGGCAAAATATCCCTTTTTGCTTTTGTTCAAACAGATTATCATATGCCCTGATCTTCAATTGGTCTCTGGAATTAACTACTTAAATTTGTGCCAAACCCTAAACAAGACTTAGCTCAAGAGATTCAGGGTTCAAGCCTAGGGGTGAAAACAGGGGAAATGTTTTTAAGCAATCACAGAGTGTTTTTTCCTCACAACGAAAAAACCTCAGCTTCCAGTCTGCCACCCCACCCCCCACCCCCCGCTTGATTCAGAAAGAAGCTGCTTCTGGCCAAAGGTAGGATTTTCAAATAAAAGGGCTGAAGTCCCCAATCCTCTTTGTACAGCACCTCCCAAAAGAAAACACACCAGACACACAAGGTGCATGCACAGGCCTGCCGCAGAGAAAAGTGACAAATTTTTGTCTGAATTCCTGTATCTCCAGCGCTCCCTCCCTGTCGAGCCAAAGGCGGAAAGTTTCCCACCGAAAGGGTAACGAGCAGTAGCAAAGCTACAAGGGGGAAGGGGGTGCGTGTTGCACTGGGTGCGTGCTTGAAGCCCCCTGGAAAATTAACCCAACCCCTTCCCCCCATGGCACCCCCATGCCCCCCCTTTGCGTCCCCCCCCCACTTACTTAAGTTCAGTCTGAAAAATGGCCTGAAAAGGGCCCTGATGGGAACTACACTACCCAGGAGATATTGCGAGCCCCAAGGTCTGATGGACAGTGTAGTTCCCACCAAGGCTTTTTTTCAGCCTGAACTGAACAGGCCTGAACTTTTTCAGCCTGAACTAAGGTAAGTGGGGGGGGCGAGGGAGTGGGGGGCCACGGGGACGGGGTCTACGGGGGCAGAAAACATAGAATCTGCCCCAGGCGCAGTTTGGCCCAGCTACGCCTCTGGTCATGAGTTCGGAAGGACAGGGAGCGATCCGCTCCGTTCTCCAACCACCACTGCAGATCAGCTCCTCAGCGAGGTTAAGTTATGGTGACCAGACGTCCCGCTTTTGGCGGGACAGTCCCGACTTAAAACAATCTGTCCCGCGTCCCACAGGTTTTTTGAACCGTCCTGATTTTTGCACTGCCTTCTGGGGCGGAAGCCTCCTGCGCATGCGGCCGCAGGAGCGCACTGTGCAATTTACATTTTCCCCAGAAGGCAGTGCACTCCTGCGGCTGCATGTGTGGCTGGCCAGCCGGCCGGCCAGGTCCCGGTTTACAAAGGTGACAATCTGGTCACCTTAGGTTAAGTGAACCCAAACAGGTTAAGTGCCAGAGTAGTGAAGGAGAAGTCCACCTCAGGGAAGGAGGGAGGGATGTGTGCCTGCACAGAAGGCCACTCGATGAACAACAGTTACAGGTAAGTGCAACGTTGTTCTTCATCTTCGTGGTCTTATAGATGGATTAGAAAAACTGTCAATTAAACATATCTAAAGATTGTTTTGTCAAGCAAGTATATCCGATGCAGTTTCAAACATTCTGACTGAAGAACTGAACATGCTATTCTGAGAAATCAATAAAAACTACCTTGCCTCAAATAATTCCTCACCCTTTATATGGCAAAGTAAAATAAGAAAAATTCTTCCCCATTATAGATACATGAGCTATAAGGAAGGGACCACATTTAGAACGCTACCAGATATTTGGGTCGCCAGCATTTTAGAAAAGCACTTTACCAGCCCAACAAAGTTTGAGTTACATGTAAGATATAGTAGTTGTGATGAAATTGCTTTACATCAAGAAATACGTGGATGAAATCCGCAAAGTGACACAGAAACTTAACCTAATAAAGTTGTTTTTAAAAGGCTAGATTCCTAAACTGTCAAAATAATTCAAACATTTCTACAAATATATTGAATGAACATACTGAACACTGCATTCTAAAGACCAATAAGGAAAACATATCTCTGGTAAGAAAACACTCCAAAGTAATTTGATCCAGGCTGAAAACCTTTGGCTGCAGCCAAACACATAAAAAATATGAACTGGTTATTTGACACACAAAAGCATTCTATGATAAACTAATTAATAATAAACACAAGTTTCAGACATTACATAATATTACAGACTAGCATTCCACTCTTGCCAAATATAACAGCTTTATACCAGGCATAAATCCATGCTTGAAAGTATTATCAACGAAATACAAGGGTGAGGAGGGGAGAGAAGAGAAGAAAAGAACGGCTGTGGGTTTGGTGTTTTGGTTTTTTTTCAAGCCAATTTACATTTTTTGCAGAGAGCATACAGTTCTTCTGTGATTTCAAAAGGTACAGTGGTGTTAAAAAGGTCTAACTAAGAAGGATCCACTATTCAAAACTTACCAGCACTAGTAAGAGTTGCCGTTCGCTGGAGGTAAGACTACTACCCAGACTCAGCTAACATAGGGACTTAGTGTAGCAAATCTCTCCTCACTTGCTAAGTTCAGGTAGAACACCTGTGAGACAAAACTTAAGAATGTCTCTACCGTTTGACTTTCTGAGGTTTCACGCAAGATTTCTGCTTGCGTACTCCAACAGTCATGGAATATGAATACCAGTGCAGAGGTCCCGTTCACACACATATGAGAACTGCCTCCCTATGGGGATATCCCAACAGGTTATGCAAATGCTGCAGCTGTAAAGATGGACATAGTCACATGATGCTTTTCCATTTGACCGATGCCCTACTAAAGAGGACACTGCTAAGTAGACAGGAAAGAACATGTGTGGGTTACCAACTCTGTCCAATAGCTGCTTTTAATACAGTTAAAAGACTTTAAAAAGTATGGGGGTAAATAGCAGCCCAGCTGGCTAGGAGATACTACAAGTTTAAGAAGTGGGGGGAATAGAGGAATTTTAAAAAATCAAAATCTGGTAAGACAAGTATAATTCTACAATAAGGTAGACAACAAAAACCAAACACTTTTTATATTGACGAAGGCTTTCACGGCCAGAATCATTGGGGTGTTGTGTGGTTTGCAAGCTGTATGGTTGTGTTCCAGTAGCATTTTCTCCTGATGTTTCGCCAGCATCTGTGGCTGGCATCTTCAGAGGATCCTCTGAAGATGCCAGCCACAGATGCAAGCGAAACATCAGCAGAAAAAGCTACTAGAACACGGCCATGCAGCCCGGAAACCACACAACAACCCTGTTAAACTTTTATTTTTAGCAAACTAAAAGAGACCTGTGGCACAGAGTGGTAAACTGCATTACTGCTGTCAACGTTCTGCTCATGACCTGAGTTCGATCCCCACACAAGCCAGTTTTAGATAGCTGGATCAAGGGTCATTCAGCCTTCAGTGAGCAGTGAGTCTTTAGAGTTTATCATTCACATTGACCGTCTCACCCCATATGTCCTGGGTAGGCCTCTGCAGTCTGCAGAGGCAAATTTACTGGTGGCCCCTGGCCCCTCCATGATGTGGTTGGCCTCTACCTGGGCCAGGGCTTTTACGGCCCTGGCCCCTGCCTGGTGGAACACTCTTCCATCAGAGGTGTGGGCCCTTGGTGAATTCCGCAGGGCCTGTAAAACAGTTCTGTTCCACCGGGCCTTTGGTGAGGCCAGCCACGGATTCCCCCTCTAGGATGCCCTTGTGTTGCGTGCCATCACTGGCACGCCTGATATACTATCTAATCAGTACTGTCCCCTCCCGGCCGTGGGATCGGGCGCCATATATTATTGCTGCTGCTGTGTTTTATGGTCATAGATTTGTAAATTGTTTTAAAATACCCTAGTTTTTATGTGTAAAATGTTGTTTTCAGCCTGCTGTGTTTAATGTTATTATGCATTGCTGTTGCAGGCCTGCTGTACGCCGCCCAGAGCCCTTCGGGGATGGGTGGTTTAAAATCAAATAAATGAATGAATGAATGAATGAATGAATGAATGAATGAATGAATGAATGAATGAATGAATGAATGAATAAGACACCGAAGAGCCTCCACATCTTGCTTTCCTCCTAGTGAAAGTTTGTCCCATCGCTTGATTTGATTGATGGTTTTTTCCTTGGGGTTAAAGTAATATCTTCAGTGATGTGTCAAAAATTCTGACACAAAGCCCCCATCCAGAATAAAGGTGCCTTAGGGTTGGTCTTTGGGGTCTGGGTCTCACAAGCTCAGTGGAATCCAACACCATGTGCCCAGCAAAACAAACAATCCCTGAACCAGCTACTGGAACGAGGCAGCATTTATCCAACTCAGGATTTCTCCTGCACAAACTGCAACGAAGAGGGTGAAATCACAGCTAGGAAAAATATTTTGGAAAATGACAGACGTGGATGGTTCAGCTTGTGAAGAAACCACAATGTATTGTCGAAGGCTTTCACGGCCAGAATCACTGGGGTGCTGTGTGGTTTCCGGGCTGTATGGCCATGTTCTAGCAGCATTCTCTCCTGACGTTTTGCCTGCATCTGTGGCTGGCATCTTCAGAGGATCTGATAGTAGGCTACTCTATTCAGAGGGACTCACCTTTTGACCTCACAGTATATATACTCCACTTGCTTTCCATTCCTACTATCAGATCCTCTGAAGATGCCAGCCACAGATGCAGGCGAAACGTCAGGAGAGAATGCTGCTAGAACACGGCCATGCAGCCCGGAAACCACACAGCACCCCAAAGCACAAAGATTCAGTAGCTGAGGGAAGTTCAACACTTTGAAGGCCCCTTCCGCACACGCAAAATAATGCGTTTTCAAACCACTTTCACAACTGTTTGCAAGTGGATTTTGCTATTCCACACAGCTTCAAAGAGCACTGAAAGCAGTTTCAAAGTGCATTATTTTGCATGTGCGGAATGAGCCTCTGAAAGAAATAAAGCTCAGAATCTAAACATTAATTTGAAACTCATTTGTACAACAGAGCAGCTGGGAATTTGTACGGTCAAGTATAAATCTCGCCCCCAACCCATCCACCAACCCAGGACACAAGTCCGTTTTCATTTTAATCGTGTTGGCTTCTGAATAACGGTCTGCTTAGTCACCTGTGAAAGCAAGGTCTAAACCCCATCTACTTCCACTCTGAATAGACGCACTGTTTCAGCCAAGCAATTCAGAGAATTCTTAAGAAAAATACTTTCGAGCTCCCACTCCTCCATGTTCTGTTGGGGGGGGGGGGGGGGGCTCGTCTCAGTTCTGCAGGTCCTGCAAGACAGAATTGCTCCTCCAGGCCTAGAGTTGAGGACAGCATTGGATGCAAGGATTGCATGCCCTTATATAAAGCAGTGGTGCGACCACACTTGGGAGTACTGTGTTCAGTTCTGGTCGCCACATCTCAAAAAGGATATTGAAGAGATAGAAAAAGTGCAGAGAAGGGCAACAAGGATGATTGAAGGATTGGAGCACCTTCCTTATGAGGAGAGGCTGCAGCGTTTGGGGCTCTTTAGTTTGGAGAGGAGACGTCTGAGGGGGGATATGATTGAAGTCTATAAAATTATGCATGGGGTAGAAAATGTTGACAGAGAGAAATTTTTCTCTCTTTCTCACAATACTAGAACCAGGGGGCATCCATTGAAAATGCTGGGGGGAAGAATTAGGACTAATCAAAGGAAACACTTCTTCACACAACGTGTGATTGGTGTTTGGAATCTGATGCCACAGGAGGTGGTGATGGCCACTCACCTGGATAGCTTTAAAAGGGGCTTGGACAGATTTATGGAGGAGAAGTCGATCTATGGCTACCAATCTTGATCCGCCTTGATCTCAGATTGCAAATGCCTTAACAGACCAGGTGCTCGGGAGCAGCAGCAGCAGCAGCAGCAGCAGCAGCAGCAGCAGGCCATTGCTTTCACATCCTGCACATGAGCTCCCAAGGGCACCTGGTGGGCCACTGCGAGTAGCAGAGTGCTGGACTAGATGGACTCTGGTCTGATCCAGCAGGCTAGTTCTTATGTTCTTATGATGATGGTTCCTTCCTCGCGGGCCTCCCTTGCCCTGCCCCTTCTTTTAGGGTAGGGTTGGGACATCCGGAAGTTCCATCATGGTTTAATTATGTGCCATGGATGCAGGTTTTAGGCCAGACTATATTTTATTGTCTATATTATTGTATATTTTATATTTTGATGTACGGTTTATGATGTAAACCGCTCTGAGCCTGCTGCAGCAGGGACAGCAGAGTGTAAATTAAAATAACGACCACACACTCCGCACAGGGCAAATATAACGGATGCAGGATGCTATATAACGCGCGGGGGGGGGGGGGGACTTTGCACAGATCCCGCCCCCCAAAATGAGCAGGCCCCGTTTTATTTCCCCAAACCTGGGTTTTTCAAAAACTGCTAAACTGGCAATCCTTTTGAAAAATTCCAGGCAGGGGCGGATGCCCCACAACCGGCCAGGCAGGAAGTGCTTCATTTCCCTTCCTTTCATCGCACCGGCCAGAGTCAGGGAGAATCCGCCTGCCATTGCCATTTTTCTTTTTAAAAAAATGTTGCAAATCACATTTGCATAGCTACGTTGATGTAACCCAGGGGTCTGCAACCTGTTGCTCTCCAGATGTTCATGGACTACAATTCCCATCAGCCTCTGCCAGCATGGCCAATTGGCCTGTTTGTTTCTATTTATATGCCACCCTCCCCAAAAGGGCTTATAGTGGCTTATAATAAAAAAACATAACATAATAAAACTCGATATGTGACCATCTTGCCAGGCTGTTGCCTTTCCAAGGGATGCCTACACCCTTATTTTGGTTAATGTATCCCAAATAATCATAAATAGTCCACAGCAGAGTATAGCCACGTGTGGTAAACCGTATTAATGAATGCTCAATTAGACCTAATAGTAATGGCGATAGGCTAATTTAGACTTAATAGGTTGTGTTACCTTCATTATAAGGCTCAAATATGTTTTGCAGCTCCAAACAGCTTTTGTTTTCTTTTGAGGTGGCAGCGGGGGTGGCTCCTTTGGGGATAAAGATGACAGGACACTGGTGAATTCGCCTGCCATTTCCTGGGCCCTCTTTGTTCTAGAATGCTCCACTTGGGTCCTAGGGCCTTAGGGACAGAACGAGGTAGGCAACGGGACACAAGCAGAACACGCTAGAACAAAGACAGTCCAGGAAATGGCAGGCGAATTCACAAATCTCCTGCCATCTTTATCCTGGAAAGGGAACAGTAAAACTTGCTGACCCCTGGTCTAGAGAGAGATCAACCGAACAGAAGTGCTCCCAGAAATAGAAAGAAACCAGCATCACACAAAACCTAGATTTGTGTCACACACAGACTACCAATGTCTCTCTCTCTCTTGCCTATGCATTGGAAAGCAAAGTGGGAAAGCCAATTCAGTTTTACGCTGGAGGTAACAGTGGCGAATGCCTTAAAGCTGAACTGAATTGGTACTATCCAACCGTTGCGAGTTCCTATGACTGCACCAGTGGTTGCCAGCAACCAGTCAGCACATGGTCTGGCTGGTGCTCCCAGATGATCTGGAAACTTGGTGAATGTGGAGGGGGGGGGAGGCAGTGATGGGATTCAGCAGGTTGGCACCACTTTGACAGAACCGGTTGTTAAAATGTTGCCTGTAAACAACCAGTTGTTAAATGATTTGAATCTCGTCCCCCAGATAAGCCTCCACAGCTCAAGCGGCAGAGTGGGGAATCAAACCCAGATTAGAGTGTACCTGCTTTTAACCACTACGCCACTGCTGCTAACTCCATACTAATGTATACTCCATACTAATGTATACATATTTGTCACTTTTCCAAGCTATTCCCCATATCTGAAAGAGTAGGATTTAGCCCTCTAAAGCTTATGCCACAATAAATTCAGTACTATTAAATCACAATTTATATATAGCCTTAGCTACCCTGAACCACAAGAACAGGTGGGATAAGCATAATAAACACACACACACGCGTTAATTTTAGAATTATTTTAACATTTTATACTTCTTACACTTTAACTACCTTTTCTAGATTGCCTTTTTAAAATTAGCATTTTTGGGTTCAAACTTCCCCTCTGCAACAGCACGGAGACCCGGTCGAGAAACAGCTGCCCGCTCTCCAGCCGCCTCCACCAAGACGGCAGCCTGATTAAATTGTAAGTGTTTGAACAAGGTTGAGTACTCAGCATTCAATTCAAAGTGTTTCCAGGTCTAATGCTGTCAGGTCAGCTTAAACAAGCCAACAGAGGCCGACAGTCTGATTAAATATTAACACAGCATCATTTACATCTGTTTATGCAGGAACAAAGTTACTGTGCTTCAAGCACAACATTAATACACTGCACACACATCGCAAAGGTTATAGGAATAGCAGTGCTTTCAGAAGCATCAGTTGTGAAATCCACACAACGCAGCAGGAGAGGGGGTCACTGCACACTTCAGCGCAATGTCAATATTTCTTTGTTGACGCAGGTGATAATCAAGTTTAGCTACCTTCTAGATTAAAGAATGGCACCTCCGGCTACTTCTGATCTAGACCGTTTCATCACTTATCTCATTTATTTTGGGAGAGCATTTGATCACAAGATGTTTCAGCAGGACTATTATGATCAAAACAATAATTCAAAAAATTACCTGAATGGCTTCAATGTTTAAATAGAAATCTTTAAAAAACATTTTTGCAGTTCATATTTTTTACCAGACTTCCCTCTGTGATACGCCTCTGAAGATGCCAGCCACAGATGCAGGCAAAACGTTAGGAACAAGATCCACCAGACCACAGCCACACAACAACAACCAGTTGAATCTGGCCATGAAAGCCTTCGGCAATATACTGGTTAATTCTTCTGTCTTTTTAGGAGATAAATTTTCATAAAAGGGATTAATTACCCTTTGAAAAAGTTGCACTGTTGTATATGTCTGACATACAGTCTTTGAAGTCTTTCAGTAAATAGTCTCAGCCTCTAGTTCAGGGGTCTGCAACCTGCGGCTCTCCAGATGTTCATGGACTACAGCCAGAGGTGGGATCCAGCAGGTTCTCACAGGTTCCCGAGAGTTTATTTGTGTGTGCCGAGAGGGGGTTACTAATTGGTGATTTTGCCACGTGATTTTTGCCTTAGTTACGCCCCTCCTCTCAGCAGTAGTGCACAGAACTTGAAGCAGTCGAGCAGGAGGTGCACCGACGTGCGTGGCAGCCTGCCCCTGCGTGCATTCGTTTCCCGCCCAAGAACCGGTGCTGCGGCTGCGTCCTTGCCACAGCCCCACCCAGGAATGCCCCACCCATGGAATGCCCCGCCCAGCCCCATTGGCACTACGCCACAGTTTGAATCCCACCACCATGGGAACCTGTTACTAAAATTTTTGGATCCCACCATTGACTACAGCCCCTGCCAATTGGCCATGCTGGCAGGGGCTGATGGGAATTGTAGTCCATGAACATCTGGAGAGCCGCAGGTTCTAGACCCCTGCTTTAGTTTAAGCTTGATTTTTCTTTTCCTGGTCGTTCTGTCAGTGTTCGCAGTGTGTTCTGTATCCTGTTGTCTGTCGGTGGCTTTGCTCCTGTTAAAATGCAGCTGAAAGTGGTTTGGGGCAAGAACCTGGCTTTGTCCACTTTGCGTATTTATTTGTGCATGTATTAATGAGGAATATTCAGGGGCAGTTCATATTACATGCCCTGACTTTTGCCCTTACAGGAGAGCCTTGAAGAAATAGACAGTTACACACTCTGTCCAGTGCTATCTGTTAAAAGGTTTTAAACTCTGACCCCTCTCACCATATAGCGCGGGGCACTGCACATTTTGTGGAGTTGTGCTGGAATTCCCACCAAACCTTTCTACATCAATTCTTCCCTTTCTTCTTGGTATCAAAAATTTATACATGACGCAATTCACCCCAAGCCTTGGTTCGCTGCTCCCCATAAATCTTCCCAATAAAAATGTCTATCATGATTGGAACCTTGGATATCGACCACGAGGGTTCCTTCTGGTCTGAGGTTGGGAGGGAACCTCGGTATGGGTGATCAGGGTGCTCAGGGGGGCAGGACCAGTTTCTACAATTTCCTGTCTCGTGGGTGGCAGTCACCCCAACTCAGTTTGGCTGCTTCATCTTCCCACTGAAACCTGATCGTGTAGGTTTGATCCAACTCAAGATCCCACTTCTCATAAACATCAGTGGCGTAGTGGTTAAGAGCAGGTACACTCTAATCTGAAGAACTGGGTTTAATTCCCCGCTCTGCCACTTGAGCTGTGAAGGCTTATCTGGGGAACTAGATTAGCCTGTGCACTCCAACATATAGGTGACCTTGGGCTAGTCACAACTCTTTAGAACTCTCTCAGCCCCACCCACCTCACAGGGTGTTTGTTGTGGGGGGGGAGGGAAAGGTGATTGTAAGCCCCTTTCAGTCTCCTTACAGGAGAGAAAGGGGGGGTATAAATCCAAACTCCTCCTCCTCCTCCTCCTTTCTGTCTGCTGAGGGGATGGAACATTTACGCTGGGCTCTTTACGCACTTGGGTTCTGCCCTGAAGCCAGTTTATCTTTCCTTTGCCATCGACTTTCTTGTATCCACTGTTTTTGCCCTTTCCGAAGCCACCGGAGGCAGAGCAGAGAAGCTGCGCAGTTTCAAAACGCTGGCCAAAGTTGTCCCCCACTTCCACAAGTACTCTGGGATCAGCAATGCAAAATAAATGAGAAAATCTCACTGTGAGAGAGCTTGGGACGGTAATACCTGAACTGTGCACCTTGAGAAATAAAACTACACAAAGGAGGAGTCCTGAGAGCCAGAATTCCCACCTGCAGCACTGCTGCTCTGAATAAATCACTCCTCTTCCCTGTTCTGCTTTCAACCAGCCTCCACTGGGGGTGGGTAATTTCGCCACCTTTCAGCTTCAGCTATAATTGAATGATCTAGTCCAGGGGTAGGGAACCTGCGGCTCTCCAGATGTTCAGGAACTACAATTCCCATCAGCCCCTGCCAGCATGGCCAATTGGCCATGCTGACTGGGGCTGATGGGAATTGTAGTTCCTGAACATCTGGAGAGCCGCAGGTTCCCTACCCCTGATCTAGTCATTCCTGACGTGGCGACACAGCAGGAGGAAAGGAGGCCTGCCCAAGAACTCGCTGTGCAGAAACACAGTGGGTGAATTCCTCTGAAGGATGATCTTTCTTATAAACCTTCTTACACTCACTTTTCAAACCATTTCACATACAAGAACAAGACTGCACTGCCAGTTTTCAATGCAGAGGATACAGTGTGCTGATACAACTATCAGAAGTGCAAGGGAAACTTAGGAAGAAGCTACTTGGCCTAGGAACTTTTCCGTGGCTCAGAAATAGCAGAAGTGCCTAAGAAGGCTGTAAACTGTAAGCCAGGGGTGTCCAAGTCCGGTGCCCCAGATGTTCATGGACTACAATTTCCATCAGACCCTGCCACCATGGCTAAATTGACCATGCTGACAGGGGCTGATGGGAATCATAGTCCATTAACATCTGGGGCACCGGGGCACCAGAGTTGTTGTAAGCTATGGTAGTGCTGGCCCCAATGAGGAAATCTATCCCATTTAAACACACATGTTTGGAATATGCTGCCACAGGAGGTGGTGATGGCCACTAACCTGGATAGCTTTAAAAGGGGCTTGGACAGATTTATGGAGGAGAAGTCGATTTATGGCTACCAATCTTGATCCTCCTTGATCTGAGATTGCAAATGCCTTAACAGTCCAGGTGCTCGGGAGCAACAGCCGCAGAAGGCCATTGCTTTCACATCCTGCATGTGAGCTCCCAATGGCACCTGGTGGGCCACTGCGAGTAGCAGAGAGCTGGACTAGATGGACTCTGGTCTGATCCAGCAGGCTAGTTCTTATGTTGCAGTAGGCGAAAAAGAGCTTCACTTCCCGGCCAAGTATCCAAATTAGCATGTTTCATAAAATCCTTCCAGCCATCTCTTGTGATATCAAAGTGTAATGAAATTTACTCTTAATATGTGCCATTTTCTTACCTCTCAAAGCAATCTATTCCATTCCATAATTCTCTAAAACGACTGGGCCACTCCAGCAGCAGCAGCAGCAATTCTTCTGTCACGGGTGCACTGTGCCAAGTGCTCTAGGATCACAGCAATCTCTCTCAAAACAATTGCAGATAATATATATACACCATCAGGTTTAACTTTTAAGCCCTAGCAAGGCTTACAACGCATTGTGCACACACAACGAAATTTACAGCAGCATTCCTCGATGCACACAATTTCAGACTCATACCCCATCCTCACTTTCCCCTTCCTCCACCCATCCCTACACAGTCCCAAACACATCAACACGAAGCCCCGGAGTTCAGCATCGCCACAGCTCTAGAGCAGAAGCTGTCTCTAAGCCTCTTTGTCCTAGTTTTGATAGACCTGTACCGTCTGCCGGATGGTAACAGTTCAAAAAGAGAGTGTGCCGGATGAGACGGGCCTCTCAGAATATTTTGGGCTTTCTTTAGGCTTCGGGAATTATAGAGTTCTTCCAAGGAGGGGAGAGGGCAGCCGATCATCCTCTGTGCAGTAGTGATCACCCTTTGGAGCGCCTTCCTATCTGCCACTGTGCAACTGGAGAACCATAAACAGATGCAGTCGGTTAAGACATTAGGTTTAAGCGGCAGAATTACTTAAAGCAACACGCTGGCTGGTGGACCCTTTTGCTGCAATAGGTCAGGCAAAGGAGAAGCACGAGCTTCATTTACCTTCAAGGACTAGAAATTAATACATTTAGCTCCTGTGACTGCAGCCGGTGAGAGCCCAGACATGAATCATGCCGGTGGCAGCCAAATCATCAGGCCTGATTGATACAAAAGGCCTGTGCTATTCAATCTTGAGAGGACGGAAACTTGCCTAATTGATCAGTACATACGTAGCTGTTAAGTACATCTTTTTAGAAAAAAAATTCCACCCGCTTCATGAAAAAAAGTGATTGTTATTCATAAAGGCACTACAAAAATCAAAGCTGTAGGATGACTGTGTTACAGAGAAGCCCTCCCTGCAAACTTAGAATACAGAAAAGGGCAAGGTAGTAAAGAAGAGGGGATATGACCAGTGGTGAGATTCTAAAAGATCAACCACCAGTTCACCCCCCCCCCCACTGCACACACCCCACCACCCACTTACCTGGCTGCTGTGCCACCGCCCCCCCTCTTTCTGATGTTGGATGGGGGAAGGCAAGGGGAGGCGGGGGGTTCAGGAGGCCGGCTGCGGGGAGCCGTCCGGCTGCCAATCGGGCCACGGGCGTCTGGGTCGGTGGCACAGCCTTTGGGGGATACCTGCTGGAGTGCCAGCAGGCCGCACCACGCGGGTGGCCCAATCTGCGGGGGGCCGGCCAGCCACCAGTTGGGCCGAATTGCCTCTGGCCAGCAGCGTGATCTGCGGCCGCCCTGGGGCGGTGGGATTCCAGCTGGTTAGCTACCCGTTCAGCAGAACCGGTGTGAACCAGCTGAATCCCACCTCTGGATATGACACCAAAGAAAGAGGAAAGTACAGAAGATTCTGAGCGGTGAGTCTCAGACTGTAAGAAAAAGGCTGCATTTTTACATCTATTCTTCATTGACTGATGATGATGATGAAGAAGAAGAAGAAGAAGAAGAAGAAGAAGAAGAAGAAGAAGAAGAAGAAGAGTAGGAGGAGGAGGAGGAGGAGGAGGAGGAGTTTGGATTTATATCCCCCCTTACTCTCCTGCAGGAGACTCAAAGGGGCTGACAATCTCCTTGCTCTTCCCCCCTCACAACAAACACCCTGTGAGGTGGGTGGGGTTGAGACAGCTCCGAAAAGCTGTGACTAGCCCAAGCTGGTGTGTGTGGAAGTGCACAGGCTAATCTGAATTCCCCAGATAAGCCTCCACAGCTCAGGCGGCAGAGCTGGGAATCAAACCCGGTTCCTCCAGATTAGATACACGAGCTCTTAACCTCCCACGCCACTGCTGAATTTACTGCTTGTAAACCTCGCTATTTGCTGGAATGTATTTTGTTTAAGACAGTTAAGACAGACACAGAATTACAAACTAACAAAACTAGTCACTGATGAAATTTATATCACCATAAATATGTGTGTGTTAAGTGCCGTCAAGTCGCTTCTGACTCAAGGCAACCCGAGAATCTGTGCTCTCTGAAACATCTTGTCAGTAACCACCTTGCTCAGATCTTGCAAATGGAGGGCTGTGGCTTCCTTCATGCAGCCCGTCCATCTCAGGTTGGGCCTTCCTCCTTTCCAGCTGCCTCCAACTTTCCCCAGCACTACTGTCTGTTCCACAAATATAATTGAGCAGTATGACCTGGATGATCCCGGCTAGCCTGACCTAATCAGATCTTGGAAATCAATCAGGGTAAGAGGCCCTGGTTAGTGCTTGGATGAAAGGCTACCAAGACCTGGTGCCGGCTGCTGACAACGAAGGCGCCAGATGAACCAAGACCTTCTCCCTTGTCACCTCAGACGGCACAGAACCCAGAGAAGAAATCTTGAAGGAAGATATCAGTACTGTGGGACTAGGCCAAATGCCCAAATATTGTATTTGATATCAAGGAATATGGAATTTATAAGAACCAGAGAAACAGTGGCGAAGCCACCAGGGGACGGGGGGTGCGCAACGCACTGGGAGCACCGATTCTGGTCACGTGGGGGGCAGAAAAATCCCCACCCCCCGCGTAGTTTACGGCGTAGTTTGCCCTTGCCTTTCCCAGTCATCTGCACTTTGCCCCCAGTAAGCTCTGTGCGCCCCCCCCCCCTGCAAGCCAACCTCAGAAGGATGGAAGACTGAGTCAACCTTTAAAATCCTAAAATCCACTTCCATGGGACTCTCTTGGACTAAACTTGATATTTCAGAAGAACTCCTTCAAAAAGCCACAAGGGTGTTCCGCCTTAAATCAAATGAACATGCAACTCCAAGCAAGCCTACTGGACACACTTCTCAGAACCCGGGCATAACCGGACAGTTCGAGCAGGGAAGGTCAGCCAGGATTCATTCGCCTTGCGGCTCTTAATCAAGGTGTTGTAGAAAGTCTCGAGATTTTATTTTTAAGCAACGCAGAAACAAAGCTGCGTGTGTATTTCATTTCTGATCTGCCACTTGCAGGGAACTTTCAGAAAGAAGCACTTCTTTGCCTGTCCTCAAAGTCAACGGTTTTGTCCCGCAGGACAGCGAGCACGCCGTACCTGTGAAGAATAACCAGTGAGGCTCTGAAATAAGACTAGCACTGCCTGGCAGGTTGTCTCGCTCCAGACAAGAACACAGTGACCAATTTTTGTATTAGACACTTGAATCTCGTGGGTTTTTTTTCCCTCCAGAGATAAAGGCACGAGCTGAAGGCAGCTGACTAGGCAAACCTAGGCAATAAATACACGATAAATGACATTTCTTTCATTTTCCTCTCTGATATTTGCTGGACAGACTTGCCACCGTTCTATAGGTAGTTCATGCATATTTAATAAAATGCAACGCACACAAAAATGTAAAGGACAGAGCAAGCCCAGGTGGCGCCAATTAATGGCAAAAATGGGAAAACTCCACAGAGCATCACAAATAAAAAGAAAAAGGAAGTTCAGCCTTCCATCTGTTTCCCAGGATGCGGATATTATTCCACTCACTTGACCTGCAAATTCTTTCAAATAAGAACCCTTAGATGCTGATACTTAGCCAAATATTGGCTTCCTTGAATCATTTTCACCAGAGCGTTAAACAACTCCTTTATTGTCCTTTATTGGGGTGCTGTGTGGTTTCCGGGCTGTATGGCCGTGTTCTAGAACAGGGCCATACAGCCCGGAAACCACACAGCACCCCAGTGATTCCGGCCATGAAAGCCTTCGACAATACATTAAACTCCTTTATTGCATGCCAGGCTGGGTACATGCATGCCAGGCACTCTTTAGCACAGTGGTGGCAAACCTATGGCACGGGTGCCAGAGGTGGCACTCAGAGCCCTCTCTGTGGGCACGCACAGAGTGCCCCCCCCCCACTCATCTAGGCTGGCCTCGGCTGCTGGGCTCAATTATTAGCATTAAACCTAAGACCTAGTTTTGGGGAAGCAGTGTAGGTAACCCTGTTAAGCGCTGTTAAACCCTACTAATTTTCATGGGAAGAACTAAAGCACGATCCTTTACCTGGGAGGAAGCTCGGTTGCGGGCAATGGGGCTTGCTTCTAAGTAAACCCTCCTAGGGTTGTGATTCACCCGTTGGAAGAGTTGCACGGTTGCTTCAAAGCAAAGCCACTGACTACCACCAAGCTTACTCCTGAGTAGCACATGCCTCTGAGCCAACTGTTTTTTCTAATCTAAAACTTCAGTATTCAGGTTAAATTGCTATGTTGGCACTTTGCAATAAATAAGTGGGTTTTGGGTTGCAAAATTGGGCACTCGGTCTCAAAAAGGTTCGCCATCACTGCTTTAGCATAATCTTCGCATACAATAAATGGAAGGGGGGGGGAGATGGGGACCCAAGAGCAGCTGTTCAGCGACTGATCTGAGGAACTCAATGAATGACAAAAGGTTACCTCAATTCAATGAGACGATCAGCACACACACACACACACACACACACACACACACACACACACACACACACACACACACACACACACACACACACACACGAGGAGGCGTTTCCTAACCATCTGCAAGACCACAGGCTGATCTACCTCAAAAACAATTGGAAGCACGCTGGCCTGCCCTCATGTCAGAGAACATTTACCACTTAGCAACAGCTTTTTTTAAAAAAAACCACCCAAACAGCTGATCTTTACAGAAATGTTCAAGAGGCGTCATGAGCTAATGACTTAGTAAGCATCTTTGATCGCTTTTGTTCACCAAACAGATGTCCAGTCTCACTGGTCAAACCTGCATTCAGAGGAGAAAGTTTACATTTTAAAACAGAGGAGGCATACATTCGGCTAGTCTTCCGTAGTCCGATACGCAATGGCTTTCCCAACATAAAATGCATGGCTCAGGACAGAAAGATGAGGAGGCAACCAAAATTATTTCTTTAAAAATTAGTGTTATAACACATCCCAGATTGTTGAACCTATAGTCCGTCTCAGACAAAGATGCTAGTACGTTCAGTTGAGGTGAAGTGGTTGAAAAATTGTAGGCTTCCACATTAGAATACTGTCCCAAACTAATATGAGAATTATCGTACCTTTTTTGTGCTCTACCTTTGTGCATTCCTGAACATGGTTCTTTGATACAAGAACATTTACAGTTCACTGAATGACTATTATCAACTGATGGAGGAACAGGGCTAGGTAGACACCAGGACCCAAAGAGCGTTCAGCATGTTGAGTTGTGTGGTGAAGGAATAGACAATCCACTAACATCTTTTTGTGAGACAGAGTATAACCTTGTAACAACATAAATTTCACAATTTTATTTATTTATTTATTTATTTCATTTACATCCCGCCATCTCTCCAAAAACTCAAGGCGGCTTCCAAAGGCTCAATTACTTCCAAGAATGCTCTAAAAATGTTAGTCACGTATTTTTCCTTGTATACATTCAAGTGGCGCCTTCCAGAAGTTCCCGTGGGCTGAAGAATAACTGAGCATCTTAGCAAAAAAGCAGCCAAAGCATAACTCGGCCACGGATTTGGCAAAGATCTCCTGGGGGGGAGAAAATGCCGCTGAAGCCATTCCCCCTCAGCGTTGTAATTTTTTAGGTGGGGGGGACTCAAGGCCTCACAACCCCACCAGACAAATATAGGACACAATAGGATTTAAAGATGAGAAAAAGAGGAATAGAAGACAGAAAAAACAGAAAGGAATTACAGAGCCTACAGGATTTGCTGCACCCTCTGACGAGGCAGGAAAGATACTGGGGAGTTTGGCGCCAACACCGGACCTAAGTATCTTTCCTGCCCCTCGGATCGAGCGTGGGGAACACCCCAACAAGATGGACTCCTCCATCCAGGAGAAAGTTTTTTTTTTAATTTCAGGTTTGCAGAAAGGGCTTGTCTTGCCTGTTCACAGCTCCAGTCACTGTATTTTAATTATTCTCAGATTTGGCCAACTCTGCTATTAGAGTACAGATTATCTGAGCGATCTAGCTTGGTCACAGTCACTTTAAATCCGGAAAGATGCTTCAGATATGCTAGATGCCTGCCTGCCTGCCTGCCTGCCTGCCTGCCTGCCTGCCTGCCTGCCTGCCTGCCTGCCTGCCTGCCTGCCTGCCTGCCTGCCTGATGAGGTGTTTTCAAATGAATGTGACAAAATTACAACTTAAATTGGAATGTAAGTTGCACAATTATATTCAATGTGAAATCCATACCATCCAATAATATAAAAATACATGCTATGCTGAGACAACTGTTACAAGTTTTGTAAGCAAAGTTCCTTCACGTTGATGCAAAGTATTAAACTGTTACTGTAATGGGCCTCATTTTTTTTTGTTTCTGGTTAGAGGGCTTCTTATTCTTAAAAATAATAGATGTGGTTAATAACTAAGGTGACCAGATGGTCACCTTTGTGAACCGGGACGGGGGTAGGCGGGCGCGCGCGCGGGAGGCTGCCGCACTGCCTTGCGCCCCAGAAGGCAGTGCGGCAGCCTCCCAAAATCAGGACAATTGAAATAACACGTGGGACACGGGACAAATTGTTTGAAGGCGGGACTGTCCCACCAAAAGCGGGACGTCTGGTCAGCCTATTGATAACTGATGAGCTCGAATTCTCAAGTAAAACAGTATGATTATTGACAGTGTCAAGTGCTGTTGAGTAGCAGACAAATGAAGGCAACCCCATAGTTTTTCAAGGCAAGAGACATTCATGGGTGCTTTGCCGTCACCTGCCGTCACCTGCCTCTACATCAGAAACCTGGACTTCCTTGGTAGTCTTTATCTAAGTGCTAACTGAAGCCAATCCTGTTTAGCTTCCAAGATCCAATGAGATTCAACTTGCCTGGGCTATCCACATTAAGGTGTGCTATTAGAACATAAGAACATAAGAACAAGCCAGCTGGATCAGACCAAAGTCCATCTAGTCCAGCATTCTGCTACTCGCAGTGGCCCACCAGGTGCCTTTGGGAGCTCACCTGCAGGGTGTGAAAGCAATGGCCTTAAGAACATAAGAACAAGCCAGCTGGATCAGACCAGAGTCCATCTAGTCCAGCATTCTGCTACTCGCAGTGGCCCACCAGGTGCCTTTGGGAGCTCACATGCAGGATGTGAAAGCAATGGCCTTCTGCTGCTGCTGCTGCTGCTGCTGCTGCTCCCGAGCACCTGGTCTGCTAAGGCATTTGCAATCTCAGATCAAGGAGGATCAAGATTGGTAGCCATAAATCGACTTCTCCTCCATAAATCTGTCCAAGCCCCTTTTAAAGCTATCCAGGTTAGTGGCCATCACCACCTCCTGTGGCAGCATATTCCAAACACCAATCACACGTTGTGTGAAGAAGTGTTTCCTTTTATTAGTCCTAATTCTCCCCCCCAGCATTTTCAATGAATGCCCCCTGGTTCTAGTATTGTGAGAAAGAGAGAAAAATTTCTCTCTGTCAACATTTTCTACCCCATGCATAATTTTGTAGACTTCAATCATATCCCCCCTCAGCCGCCTCCTCTCCAAACTAAAGAGTCCCAAACGCTGCAGCCTCTCCTCATAGGGAAGGTGCTCCAGTCCCTCAATCATCCTTGTTGCCCTTCTCTGCACTTTTTCTATCTCCTCAATATCCTTTTTGAGATGCGGCGACCAGAACTACTGAAAAAACTGATTCCTATTATTAAGAAGAAGAATTTGGATTTATACCCCACTTTTCTCAACCTTTAAGAAGTCTCAAAGTGGCTTACAAACTCCTTTCCCCTTTCTCTCCCCACAAAGGACACCTTGTGGGGTAGGTGGGGCTGAGAGTACAGAGAGAACTGTGGCTTGCTCAAGGTCACCCAGCAGGCTTTATGTGTACGAGCTGAGAAACAAATCCAGATAACCAGGTAAGAGTCCGCCACTCATGTGGAAGAGTGGGGAATTGAACCCAGTTCTCCAGATTGGAGTCTGCCGCTCTTAACCACTACACCAGGGGTCTGCAACCTGTGGCTCTCCAGATGTTCCTGGACTACAAATCCCATCAGCCCCTGCCAGCATGGCCAGGGGCTGGTGGGAATTGTAGTCCAGGAACATCTGGAGAGCCACAGGTTGCAGACCCCTGCACTACACCATGCTGGCTCTCATCAGGATAGCTATCGCTTTTAAGAACCCCAAATCAATGTGCTTTGTAGCAAATCTGAACCTTATAATTGATTCTCTCAGTCTAAGAGAGGGAACTGAAATGAATTCTTAAAATATCATTTTGAAGCGTTGGTTGAAAGGAAAGCCCATCATTTTTTCACGAAACCCAGCCACCAAGAGGAGTACAATCAGGTCACGCGAAACTGGTTCATTGGCAGAATATTTTCTGCCCAACAATATACGAAAATTGACAAGGCTGCAATTCATTTATTTAAGAGAAGCACTTAGCATTTTAAGAACATAAGAACAAGCCAGCTGGATCAGACCAGAGTCCATCTAGTCCAGCTCTCTGCTACTCACAGTGGCCCACCAGGTGCCTTTGGGAGCTCACATGCAGGAGGTGAAAGCAATGGCCTTAAGAACATAAGCAAGAGCCTGCTGGATCAGACCAGAGTCCATCTAGTCCAGCTCTCTGCTACTCGCAGTGGCCCACCAGGTGCCTTTGGGAGCTCACATGCAGGATGGGAAAGCAATGGCCTTCTGCGGCTGTTGTTCCCGAGCACCTGGTCTGCTAAGGCATTTGCAATCTCAGATCAAAGAGGATCAAGATTGGTAGCCATAAATCGACTCCTCCTCCATAAATCTGTCCAAACCTTTCAGTAAACATTTTCTCCTGTCCAGATGTGTCAATATCTAAGGAGTTGGTGAAGAGATTCATTTCATAATCTTGGGCTCAAAGATTAAACAGTTGTTTTATAACAGCACCCAACCTCATTTTGTCAGACATTGCCTGCGATCCAAAGAACTGCTTTCAAGTTTGCTGGGCGGAATTTTTCTCCTTTGGGCAGCAAAGCCCCCCTAGCCACGCCATCACAAATCACTTCCTGTCTTTGCCAGGAAACGTCTACTACAGACTTGCAGGACTTGTCGGAGGCAACTGTGTGAAATGACATGAAAGCCTGCTACCTCTTGTAGGCTAGAAAGGAGAATGGGCACTTCCAAGGGGCAACTGAAGTTTCACCCCCTACACAGAACACAGCCCCACGTTAAAGAAGATGGCCTAATTCAGGCTTCAAGGGGCCACAAGACTCCCGTATCTGCAAGAATAGTAGAGGGTGGAGGGAGTCTGGAAGGAGGAAGAGGAGGAGCGGAAAAAATAGTGGACAGCCAACCTGAATTTCTATTTGCAAGGCTGGGCTTCAAGGCGGAAGACAATGGCATGGTAAGGTTTTCATGTGAAAAACAAGCTCAGGAAATTATGCAAACAACCATCAATGACAGAAGTAAAAAAATGCTTACTAATAACAGAAGTTTGATACTGGCAGAATATTCTGGACTTTCCAACTTAAGTCTTTGTGTAGACAAAATAAAAAAGGCAGCGACCAAGCATCAATGGTATACCTGCACTAGTCAGCCCATTATATCACAGACAGGAGTAAACCTGCTAAATGTTCATCTGGTTTTATGCTTACAAACTCCTTTCACTTCCTCTCTCCACAACAGACACCTTGTGAGGTAGATGGGGCTGAGAGAATTCAGACAGAACTGTGGCTAGCCAAGGTCACCCAGCAGGCTTCCTGTGGAGGAGTAGGGAATCAAATCTGATTCAGATTAAGAGGTCATCACTCTCAACCACTGCACATACCCTGTTTCCCTGAATATAAGACATTCCCGGAAAATAAGACGTAGTAGAGGTTTTGCTGAAGTGCAAAATATAAGGCATCCCCCGAAAGTAAGACGTAGCAAAGTTTTTGTTTGGAAGCATGCCCGACGAACAGAACACAGAAAAATAAGACATCCCCTGAAAATAAGACATAGCGCATCTTTGGGAGCAAAAGTTAATATAAGACACTGTCTTATTTTCGGGGAAACACGATAACTATCAGTAAATTTCAAAATATGGACTATGCATTTTAGTCTACAGTCATGTTTTACCTTTTACAAGAAACTTCAAGCCAAAAGACAGTGGCCAATTTATGCCAACTCTAAAAAATGTTTAAAACAATAGAACTGTCAATGCTATAATGTGCACCAAGTTCTTGTCTTATTATATTATTAGAATAGCCAGTGGCATAGAGCCAAAGGGGCAGGGTGTGTGTGATGCACTGGGCGCACGCTGGTGGGGAGGCGTTCCGGGGCAGGCGGGGGCGTGGCAAAGGCACTGGGCGCACGCGTGCCCCGGGCGCATTTCCCCTTGCTCCGTCCCTGAGAATAGCCCTGTCCAGATTATACAC
Organism: Sphaerodactylus townsendi; assembly: GCF_021028975.2. Taxonomy (NCBI): domain Eukaryota; kingdom Metazoa; phylum Chordata; class Lepidosauria; order Squamata; family Sphaerodactylidae; genus Sphaerodactylus; species Sphaerodactylus townsendi. The sequence continues at coordinate 125,928,867 of NC_059431.1, read as the reverse complement.
ATTTCCCTTAAACCTAATTTTATAAGGATTTGTTGAAAGCACCAAAGGTCAGCATTATGAAACACTTCTCCACTTCCTTTGCTCTGGATATCTTACACATGCACCATCCTACAGCAGTGGATAAAGGTCACCTTGCAGTGACACAGGATGGCAAGACGGTATGGCCATGCTTCTTCTGCTGAGACACGTACACCCAAGTGGACAATGCAACAAGAATAATATTACAAACCTTGCAGATTTTATCAAAAGTTCTGAGAAGGGGAGAAGTTGAGCAAGCTCAGTTACACACATACAGCACCTCTGGGGAACAAACAATATCTGAGACAGCTCCTGTGATCCACACTCACAGGCAGCAGATCCTGGCCCTTAATTTGGAAGAAAAGACAAGAAAGTTCACTCTGCCAAAAAAACAAAGTGGAAGATCCAGCACTTAGTGAATGGCAACACCTTGCAAATTAATACTCTGAAAAGCAACGGACAACCATCAGGAAGTACAGAGAATAATGGGTTTGGATTAAGTATCTCTGCATGGTGCTGCTGCTTTCTACGAAAATCAGGGCTCCTCAGCCTTTCCCTAACCCTATGTGCACAACCAAAAAAAAAATGGCTCCAGCAGGAAGTGGAACCAAGCACAGAATGTCAGGAAGTGAGGTCGTGAATAACTCCGGCAGCAACTTTTCATTTCAGGCACAAACCCTGTTTTACAGAATGCCCTTTAACATAGACATAGTTTAAAATATTTGGCTGCATATACCTAAGGCAGTGGTGGCGAACCTATGGCACGGGTGCCAGAGGTGGCACTCAGAGCCCTCTCTATGGGCACGCGTGCACAGAGTTTGTCATGTGATAATAGTGTAATTATTTCAGGTAGATTATTAGCATTAAGACCTAGTTTTGGGGAAGCAATGTAGGTAACCCTGTTAAGCGCTATTAAACCCTACTGATTTTCATGGGAAGAACAAAAGCTTGATCCTTTACCTGGGAGTAAGATCGGTTGCTGGCAATGGGGCTTGCTTCTGAGTAAACCCTCCTAGGGTCGTGATTCACCTGTTCGAAGTGTTGCACAGTTGCTTCAAAGCAAAGCCACCGACTACCACCAAGCTTACTCCTGAGTAACGTGCGCCTTGGAGCCAACCATTTTTTCTATACTAAAACCTCAGTATTCAGGTTAAATTGCCATGTTGGCACTTTCTGATAAATAAGTGGGTTTTGGGTTGCAGTTTGGGCACTCAGTCTCGAAAAGGTTCGCCATCACTGACCTAAGGTCACCTTCATGCAGTGAAGATGTTTGCACAGTAGAGGTAGCTGCTGCCAAAAAAACTTTTCAAAAATCTGCAGTCAACCAGACATCCAGTGGCCAATCAGAAACCCTGTTGCACAAAAGCCCCACCTGGCTACTCTCCTTTCTAAAAGCACTTGCCAGGTACCAGGAAAGGTGTTGACAGGCTTCACAGTGCCCACAGACCCCGTGTTGGGGGGCCCTGCACGAGGTGTATACTGAACTACAAGGCAAAGAAACAGTGGCATGTCCTACAGCTCTTCTCAGCTAAATCTGAAGCCAACCACCAGCAGAAGAACCATCTCCAGCAGAGGAAAGATTCAAACTTTGCTAACCGCAGCAGTAAGATACAGGCCCAGAGGCTGCCCGAGGCATCAAAGGATTCAAAGTTTCCAACTTCAAAGAACTAGGAAAAATCATAAATACAGTGAAGAGATCAGAGAAGATCCTTCAAGGTTTTACAACAACCAGAATTTCCCAACATTTCATGATGGATCACTGACATCTCAATATACTGGGAAAACTGCAGAGCCATTTCAAGATTGTAAAACAATGTTTCAAATCCATTTTAACTTCACCTCTAAACGTTAAATGAAAACTGAATCGGCCACATATACTTCAGACTTCTGAAAACATCCAAATCATTTCTGACCAGTCGTCTAGTTGATGAATGGTATTTCCAGTAGAAGAAAATGTAGTTAAAACACAAACTAGAATGATGTTTTCCCCATCTTGAAAAAGATTCCCAATGAGAGATCCAACTTTTCATACCACTACATCCCACAGTGTGAACAAATCACTACATAAAACTGCAGCTAGAAAAGGCTGCATTAATTTCCACAAAACTGCAGCTAGAAAAGGCTGCATTAATTTCCACACAAGACATGTAAGTCATGATAAATTTTAAAAACCAGGGGAAAAGCAAATCACCACGAAATTATGTTACCACAGATTTCTAAACATTAGATTCAGTGGCAAAAAACTTACATACCACTCAGAACACATATGTAAAATAATAACCAACCTCCCCTCCCAAAATTAGTAGTGATACTCCCTTAAAATCCCAAATCCCGTATAAAGCAGGGGTGTCCCAACTGTGGCGCCCCAGATGTTTATGGACTACGATTCCCATCAATCCCTGCCAGGGGCTGATGGGAATTCTAGTCCATGAACATTTGGGGCACCGCAGTTGGGACACCGCTGGTATAAAGCAATCCTATTCCATGACTTAGGAACCACTTGTTGCTCTTTGACATGCCACCGGAGACCTTTCTGAGCACTGTTGCCCCATGTGGTCCCTGTCTCATGCCTAGTGGTGATTCCAACCTTGTGATGCCTGCAAGTGGGGAAACGGGTGAACTGTATGCCTTCCCCAGATGCAGATTCAGTCACACCCAAAGATTCCCCAGATGCAGATTCAGTCACATCCACGTCTTTCAGCAGATGATAACTGGAAATGGGACCCTTGTCTAGCTGCAGAGGGAGCAGCACTCATAAAAAAGTAGTTCAGGCAGACTTGCAAGTTCTGGAAAGCCAAATGTTAATTTTTTTTTTCACTTACTTGGTCTTTCTCATGAGGCAAAAGACTGACAGGTGGGAGAGATGCTGGAAAAGGACAGTATTTCGATGTTCCTTTGCCTTCCAGACCACCATAGTTCACCCTATAATGAGGGCCATCTTTCAATAATCTCCCATTATTGACAGCTCGTTTGGCCCCCAGTCGTAATCTCCGCTGAAACACGGGGTTGTTGAAAATACTCGAGAGGTCATGTTGACTTCTCAGATATTTTTCTATGTTTCTGAGGGAAGAGCCATTTGGTTCCTGAAGCCCCTCGATTCCTCTCCGCAGGAGTTTATTCCAATCCACGTTCCGAAGTTCGTTACAAGATCCTCTGGACCCTTTAGTGGGTTTGGGTAGTTCGCAAGGTTTAATAGATGAAAAACGCCCCGGATTATCTGGGTCTTTGTAGGACGCAAGGCCTTTGTTGGTGACTTTGAGCACAGAACCATCTTGGACGCTTAATTCCAGCTGTTCAGAAATTGTCTTCTTATCTAAACCGTGGGACGCACACACAGCATGACAAATTCTCTCTTCGGATGGCCGCTGCTTTTGCCTTTTAACTTTTTGTATAGCTTCAAGAATCCACTCCGTATAAAGAGGGTTGGCAAGTTTTACCATGGTTGACCAATAATTTCCTGTGGCCAAGGGTTACCCATAGAGTTCTGCCCTAATTGTTTTTGTGAGCCTTCCAAGAAGTATTCACCAAAAGATTAATTGACTGCTCTGCGTTCTCTGCACAAGAATTCAAATATCCATCCTTGAGAAACCAGGAGTGATTCACAGGTTTATAATAATTCCTTATTTAACCAACACGGAGAGTTGAAATCACTTCATTATACCAGCTGGAAGAAATCTTCATAATTCAATTCATCTTTCAGGGTAATTCAAGTGTCCAGGTCTTCACAAGTGTCTGAAAGTGGTTAAGAGGGAAAAAGCCACAGTTAGACAATCACGTCTCATTATTAACAGAAGTATTTTTAATTCTTAATTCTTTCCTCAAATGTAGGCAGCAGACCCAAACTCAAGCAATAGATTACAGTTCACAACCTTTTCTAAGCATTTGGTACAGACATTAAACAATCTAAAATACTACACAGCCACTTCACACAAATGTACATATCAGAAAGCACTTTAGTAAATCATCGTATACAGAATAAACATAAAATTATCCATGATCATTCACACAGATCTCCACAGTGTCTAGGAGATACCTAGCACCTGATGGGTAATATAAGGATCCCAGTCAATTAAGAGGTATAAGATCATCCTTCACGTCTGGGTAATCCTGATATTTATGTAGGAGGGGACTAATGATGAAATTCCTCAACTCAGTATAAAAAGTACAATATAGTAAGACGTGAGATAAAAATTCAGGAACCACAGGTAATCTCTCTCCTGTTGAGCAGTTCTCAAAAGTCTACCATAAAAGATTGTTGCAAGCAGGACGTTAAACCTGGTGAGCAGAAAAGCTCTACAAACTTAACGAGAGTTAAGATGGAATAAATAGGAACAGAAGCACCATAAACGGGCACAACTCCATTTGCAACAGGGAAATGTTGCATTTGCAAAGAGGATGCAAAACTTGTCCCAATATCCAGCAATCTAAAGCCCTGTCATTTCCCTAACGTAAGTAACAAATCAAGTGGAATGCCAACTGTCGAAGGCAGGCCGCTGGAACCAAGGATGGTCCACACGCAGGTCTTAGCAGGTTCAGACATTTAATGTGCACAGAGCAAGGAATCCAGTCAAGACCAGAAACAGTAACCTGCAAACTAAACCATAACATTGCTGCCACAAGCTAGCTCAGCTGCAGCCTCTCTTTTATAGCCAGCCTCCCAAGCCCTTGTGCAATAACCTCTTGCAGCTGGGTTACTCTAGTCTGGCCTCTGAAAAGACTCTGCATCTACTCTAGCTCGCCCCATAGCTGCAAACCTGCTGCTGCATCTCCTTTGCTGTAAGGTACCACTTAGTCTCCTCCATTGCTCCTGGGGCTCTGGAGACCGGGGTGGGGGGTGGGGGGTGGGGGGTGGGGGGTGGGGGGTGAGGGAGCTGCCAGGGTCCCCTCTGGCTCTGTATGAAGAGTCTCAGAGCTAAGCTCTTGCTGGGGAATCTCAGAGCTTGGCCCTGGTTGTGGATCCCAGCCTGAATGCTGTGCCTGAGCCTGGGGACCTGGTCCTGCAGGAACTTCTGGCTGCTCAGTCTCTGCATCTACAGGAAGTGCCTAAGATTCTGGAACCAACACTGTCCCCTCTTCATCCTCTGAGTCTTCCTCCCAGGGGTTCCCATTCAGACCAGGCTGAGCCCTAACACCAACTGAATTGATTTTCTGCAGACCCATGCGCGACCACTGCATGCCCAAAGCTAGAATGATCTCATTAAAAAATAAAGGCACAGCAGAATTCCAGCATCGGTATCCAGGTTCCCGTTTCCAGCCCTGTTTCCAAACACGTAGCTTCAGCTCAACACAGTTTGGGACACCCAGGATACATAAGAACATAAGAACATAAGAACTAGCCTGCTGGATCAGACCAGAGTCCATCTAGTCCAGCACTCTGCTACTCGCAGTGGCCCACCAGGTGCCTTTGGGAGCTCACATGCAGGATGGGAAAGCAATGGCCTTCTGCGGCTGCAGCTCCTGAGCACCTGGTCTGCTAAGGCATTTGCAATCTGAAATCAAGGAGGATCAAGATTGGTAGCCATAGATCGACTTCTCCTCCATAAATCTGTCCAAGCCCCTTTTCAAGCCATCCAGGTTAGTGGCCATCACCACCTCCTGCGGCAACATATTCCAAACACCAATCACACGTTGCGTGAAGAAGTGTTTCCTTTTATTAGTCCTAAGGCAGGAAGCTTCACTACAGACTGATTAAATACAGTGACCCAAACAGGAACACTGCACAATAGCTCAGTCACAGATTTAGCGTTACATAAACAACTGGCCACAGGGACACGAGTGAAGAAGAGAGTTCACGCAGCAGACATACTGCAACTGGCCAAGTGAAGGGTGTTCATGTCGAGCCGACTTGCTACTACATCGAAGGTTCACTTCCCGATATCTGAATAGCCGAGCTTGTTCCGTGGGGCTCTTCTTGACTCTCCGGCACAAACACTTCCGAGCCTTAGAAAAAAACTGTTATTTTAGATTTTTCAAAATGAACAGATAAGTTAGCATCATAGGAGGCCACAAAGGTAGACGATAAGTGCCCGAGGCCCAGATGTATTAAAGATAAAGCCATAGCATCATTAGAAGAAGGAGGGTGGCGTGACAGGGACCGAGTTTGGGCAGGGACCATCAACCAGCCTCAGAACAGGCACCAGGTTGTTCATGAGACATGAAGTCGAACCACCTGGAAGAAGAAGAAGAAGAAGAAGAAGAAGAGGAAGAGGAAGAGGAAGAGGAAGAGGAAGAGGAGGAAGAGGAGGAGGAAGAGGAGGAGGAGGAGGAGGAGTTTGGATTTATATCCCCCCTTTCTCTCCTGCAGGAGACTCAAAGGGGCTGACAATCTCCTTGCCTTTCCCCCCTCACAACAAACACCCTGTGAGGTAGGTGGGGCTGAGAGAGCTCCGAGAAGCTGTGACTAGCCCAAGGTCACCCAGCTGGCGTGTGTGGGAGTGCACAGGCTAATCTGAATTCCCCAGAGAAGCCTCCACAATTCAAGCAGCAGAGCTGGGGATCAAACCCTCCAGATCAGAGTGCACCTGCTCTTAGCCACTGCTCTTAGCCACTACGCCACTGCTGCTCCTAATGTACTATCACTAATGTAGTGCTGCACCAGCTCCAATATCCCCATTTTTTTTTCTTTTAAAAATAGTAATGATAGCAGTATTTTCCTGGACCAAGATGGGACACTGGACAAGTTAATGGAGATAGACAGATAACAGTCGAGCCTCAGCCCTAAAAATAGTGTCCTGCCTCATAACTGGGTCGAAAAAGAAAGCTGGAGACTGAATTTTTAATGTAGCTTTGCTGTTTACATTGTTATATTTCTTTTTTTTATTCCTGCGGCGGTAACTTGGCGTTGTGGTCACCCTAAGTTGCTTACTTCTTGGGGTTATTACAAACTGAGTAACAGAAGAAATTCTCTTTAAATTCACTGATTCTTGCCTTTTAATAGAATTTAGAGATCTTTGTTAGGCATGTACAACCCAGGGACAAAGAATAGGGGTATATCCGGGGTAGAACAGTGTGAGGGATGTGAACAGAAATGAAGGGAAACTAATCTTGAAACACGCAGTAGAAATTTGGCTGCAGTTTCCGTTATTTCAGCTTCAGGATTATTGAGCCAAAAAAATCATTTTTTGCATTGGTAGAAAGGTCTGAGAACCTGACCAGGGTGCCTTTTAATAATAAATGTGCCTCTGCGCCCTTCTAGCGAATGTGCTGACCTGCTGACTCAGCACGACCCTCTGAACAAGGATACAGCGCAAACAGAGTTCATGTATCCCCAGGCACAAGTCTAGCAGGAGACTTCAATGCTACAATTGGGATGGATAATTTGTCCCTAGGCTATGCTACGGGCTATGATTCAAATGCTTTTTCTTTCTTTTCCTTTTGCCTCTTTGCTTATATGAGGCACTCCAAAAATCATTAATGTAATTACACCTAGGGTTATTTTACCAGAGGAAACAATAAAATTGGCCGAGGAAATTCTGGCGTAAACCCAACTGTGTGTTTTGTATCGCTCTTATCGTAATTGCAAGCGTTCTTTGTGTCTCTATATACGCAGTCCGTGCTTCCTAGGCTTGGCTGGCCTCAGGATTTCAAGCATTCTTTGTACTACACATTACAACTTTAAAAAGTGATACCAGATCACAATCGCTTGCAAGAAAAGTGAGTGTCCAAAAAAGGAACTGTAATAAAAGTAATAAAAGCCAGCTCCAGGCTCCAGCTTCCAGGGAATCATCCCAAAGGTGTGACCCTTGATTTCCACTTTCCAACAGCCCAGGGACGTAAGTATAGATTTTTTTATGGGGGAGGGTGTTCAGGGGTGGGGGCACGCCCCCACCTGCCCCTGGGGGCGTGGCCACACCTTCCCAAGCCCCGCCCCCAGCCCCAGTGTTTATAAAATCATCTCTCCGAGGCCAGGGATGGCAGATTCCCCTGCCCCCCCCCCCAGCTGGGCTCCCATCCAGCAGCCCCTTCTGCCCCCCACTCTGGGCAGAGGCGTAGCTAGGGCAGATGGAGCCTGATGCAAAATCTGAGTTTTGCACCCCCACCCCCCTATGGGCGGGCGCTGTGATGCTGGAATCCACCCCCAAACAGCATCACTTTCACAGGTGTTTAAACAAGGGAGCCCAGATTCTCCTTTTAAATCCACCTTAAAGGGAGAATCTGGGGTTCCCAGTTAAAACAACATTGAAAGTGATGCTGTTTCGGGGTGGATTATCCCCCACTGTGAAACAGCATCATTTTCAATGTTTAAACTGGGGACCTCAGATTTCTCCCTTTAAGTCCATGCTGAAGGGGGTGGATTTAAAAGGAGAATCTGGAGAAATCTGGGGGTGCCTGCTGTCAGGGGTGCAATTGTTAAGCTAGGAGCGCCAAACTTTCAGGGTATATTTAGGAGATTCTCCTGATGATACCACCCAGGTTTGGTGAAGTTTGGTTCAGGGGGTCCAAAGTTATGGACCCTCAAAGGTGTAGCCCCCATCTTCTATTAGCTCCCATTGGAAACAATGGGAGATGGGGGCGCCCCCTTTGGGAGTTTATAACTTTGGACCCCCTGAACCAAACCTCACCAAGCTTGGGTGGTATCATCAGGAGAGTCTCCCAAAAGATCCCTGAAATTTTGGTGCTACTAGCCTAAAAACTGCACCCTCTGCAGGTCAAAAACCAAAAAAACTTTAAAAATACAAAAACCCACAAACGGGGGCAGAGCTTCCGACATGTAATTGGGGGGGGGGGGGTTGAACCCAAAAAAAATCCCCCTTACCTACGTCCTTGCAACAGCCCAATCTTAATCACTTTTCCCCACAAGTAAGTTCCCAAACTGATGTACAAAGATTTTGTAGCCTTCATGCAATCCATGCAGTGGTGTAGCCACAACAGGGTGGGGCGTGGGGCAGGACACCCCAGGTGCGCACCAGTGCATGGCGTAGGCGTGGCAGGGGCGTGGGGCACACGTATGCCCCGGGTGCCATTCTCCCTTGCTCTGCCTCTGAATCCATAGCTGCAATTCTACGCTCATTTGTACTACCAGGGCTGCTTACACACAGCTTTCATGACTCTTCTGCAGTTGCAGCGGCAATGCAGCATCTATGTGACAGTTTTCCCCCACACAGCCCTTGACTCAGTCCCCGGTGGTCCCCATTCTCCTGTGGCAACAGAGGGATTTTTGAGTTATTTTTAAATCAGCAATTGACACATGGCTTACAGCAATCTATTATCTCTTCTAAACTCCCAATTTTCATTTAAAAAGTGACTCCAGACCCTTATGTTTGAGAGATAGGCCTTTCCCCTTATAAGTCGTCAATGAAATCTTATATATATAAAAATCTATCAGTTCGTTTTTCTGCTGACAGGTAATCTCCCAAACTACTGGACCGATTGCTTTGAAATTTTCACACAACGTCACATTCACGTGCGGCCAGGCTTTCATACTGTTTCCACACCTCCTGTTGTGTACATGTCACAACTGTGCCAGTTATTGTGTACATGCTACACCTCTGACAGTTGGAACCACAGTTCTGTTCCGCAACAGCGCCATCTGCTGGCCATCAAAGCAACACCCTCTGATACAAGGGAACCTGTTAAGTTGCCTTCCTTGAAAACCACTGCCTTATGGAGTGAAAGGGATGGGGTGGGCCATCTGCACATGGCCCACCCACCCTAGGGGAGGAAGGGGAAGGTGAGGGAGGGTCCAGGGGTTTGCTGGACCAAACGCTCTGAAATTTGAACACAACATAGCTCATGCCTCCCAGCATGTTTTACGTTAGATAATTCGCCTGCAAGGGAAGGGAGTGAAAGGGACAGGACCAGCCCACCTGGACATGGCCCACCCACCCTAGCAGAGGAAGGGGAACGTTAGGGAGGGACCTGCAGGGTTGCCATGCAAGGGAACGGGAGAGAGGGAGGGGAACGAGGGGCCCCTTGCCTCTCCCCTCCCTTGCAATCATTGTGCAATGACACATGTTCGAACCTTTCGCTTCCCCTTTTCTTCCTTTTCCACTTCACCAGACTCAGCCACAGCAACGCGTGGCCGGGCATGCTAGTGGATTATATATATTTTTTTTAATCCTGGGAATCTGGTAATGAATTAATAACAGAGAACCAGAATCATGTACTAGTTAAAGCGTTGGACTAGGAGCTGGGAAAGCCAGGTTCAAATCCCCACTCTGCCATGAAAATTTGCTGGTAGATCTTGAGCCAACCACACACACACACACACACACACACCTTTTTTAAGCATAGTAAAGCCAACCACACAAACTCAGCCTTGATCCTGGCTAGTAGTTAAATGAATAAACTCCAAGGATTACTGGGGTGGGACACGGAGGTGGGCAATGGTAAACCACCTCTGAATGTCTCTTGCCTTGAAAACCCACAGTAGGGGTGTCAAACATGTGGTTCGGGAGCTTATCCGGTCTCTTGAGAGGGGTTATCAGGCCTGCAAGTTGACTGAGGCAACCCCCACCCCCCTACCGAACTCTCGATCTGGTGACCCCGCTGTGCACTGGCCACGGCGCTCATCCATCCCACTCCTAATCTGGCCCGATGGTCCAGCGCAGGTTGGCCAGTTCAGACACCCACCCACCCTCACTCCCAATTGGTCCTGGTGAGCCACCCTCACCCCCTTGTCGATCTGGGATGGTGAACCCACTGTGAGCTCACTTGCTGAGGCAACAACCCCTCCCCTAGTGATGACCTCATCTCCCAGGGCCAATCTAGATGTTTGGACTGGCGACCCCGCTGCAGGATCACCAGCTGAGGCAGCCGTGCCCCCAAATGTTGATGTCTGCTGTGAGCTTGCCAGCTGAGGCAGCAATCCCTCCCCCAGCTCTGACCCCTTCTACCAGGCCAGCCTTACCATTTATGTCCTAACGGGCCCTCGCAACAAATGAGTTTGATATCCCAGCCCTTTGGGATCACCCTTAGTTAGCTGTGTCTTGATGGCAAAAAAGACTGCAATAAATAGATTATTATAATGTTATAGTGCAGTGATGGCGAACCTTTTCAAGACCGAGTGCCCAAATTGCAACCCAAAACCCACTTGTTTATCGCAAAGTGCCAACACGGCAATTTAACCTGAATACTGAGGTTTTTGTTTAGAAAAAACGGTTGGCTCCGAGGCGTGCATTACTCAGGAGTAAGCTTGATGGTAGTCGGTGGCTTTGCTTTGAAGCAACCGTGCAACTCTTCCAACGGGTGAATCATGACCCTAGGAGGGTTTACTCAGAAGCAAGCGCCATTGCCAGCAACCGAGCTTCCTCCCAGGTAAAGGATCGTGCTTTAGTTCTTTGCATGAAAATTAGTGGGGTTTAACAGCGCTTAACAGGGTTACCTACACTGCCTCCCAAAAACGAGGTCTTAGGTTTAATGCTAATAATTGAGGCCAGCGGCCCAGGCCAACCTAGATAGGGGGGGGGACTCTGCGCGTGCCCACAGAGAGGGCTCTGAGTGCCACCTCTGGCACCCGTGCCATAGGTTCACCACCACTGTTATAGTGTGATACTGTTATAGTTATATTGAAGAGCCCCGAGGTGCACAATGGTAAGCTGCAGTGAAAAGCTCTGCCCACGACCTGAGTTCGATCCCAAAGGAAGTCAGTTTCAGGCAGGCAGCTTAAGGTTCACTACAGCACAGATGCACATTTTCCCATCCACACAGCATAAAAATGTTTTAAGTGTGGTCATTCCAGAAAGATCAGACTAATCCAGGTTTGGGAAAAATCCCCGAGAAACAGAATGATTAATGCATGTCAATCCAAGCAAATCCTCCATGCTGAATCAGACCCACAGTAGCGTTCTCAACATAAGGTCTGGGGAACTATTCCAAACACAATTCAAAGGCTACGTTGTCAGAATACAAAGATTAGAAAGATGCTCAGATGTCAACTTCCCTTTCAGTGGTTCAAGACCAGGGGTCTTCAAACTATGGCCCTCCAGATGTTCATGGACTATAATTCCCATCAGCCCCTGCCAGCATGGCCAATGGTAGGACTCATGGGAATTGTAGTCTATGAACATTTGGAGGGCCATAGTTTGAAGACCCCTGTTCAAGACAAAACCCATTCAAGGACACGCTCATCGGGTTAATGCAATGATTTTCAACCTTTCTGCCTTCGTGGAAACAGTTCCACATCTATCCCACACGTCACAAGGTATTCTAGGGACTACACTAAAGCCAAAAATGGGAGAAGACATTTATTTATCTCCCCCAATATACTTTTAAAAAATGTTCTACTGGAAAACTAAAACATTGGGGGAAAGTGGGGAATGGACTCCTGCATTTTCTCTATTGTGGACTGAGTGAAACACTGTTTATGACAGGGTCACTAAATTCAAGTCAAAAAGTACCAAACCAACAATTCCATGTAACACAATCTAAAAGAGTAGGCTACAGATACATATTTTCAAGAATATCTTCAAATACATTCACAATCAATATCCTATAGCGTGCAAGACGACAATAAACTTTTAAAAATGGAAACATCCAACGCCTCAATAGTGTTACTCCACATTCAAATATGTGGCTAGTTCTACTCGAAGTGTATAGAGCTCTAACCCTAACCCTCCATTTTAACATCATGCCCGGGAAATGCAAGACAGCTGCATATTTAAACATCTTGTCTGACCCTAAGCTGATGTGGCTATTGACCAGAGCGAGAACCAACACATTTCCACTAACAACTAGACATAAGAACAGTTTTTTCCCGAATGCCATCACTCTGTTAAACAAATAATTCCCTCGATAATGTTAAACTATTTATTATATACTTATTATATAATTACTGCACTACTTTTTTCATCATTCCTATTACCCATCTCCTCCCACTTATGACTGTATGACTATAGCCTGTGCTGACATTTTATTTTATTTTATTTTATGATTTTACATTTTATGTTTTCATTACTACTGATTGTTTCTTGATTGCTTACTAGACCTATATGACAATCATTAAGTGCTGTACCTTATGATTCTTGACAAATGTATTTTTCTTTTATGTACACTGAGAGCATATGCACCGGAGACAAATTCCTTGTGTGTCCAATCACACTTGGCCAATAAAGATTCTATTCTATTCTATTCTATTCCTTTTCCCCAGAGAGATTCACGGTACCTTCACAGCAAAAGCATACCTGTGAATACTGTCAAACCTCTGAGGAGTCATTGGAGCACATTTTATTAGTTTGTCCAAAATTTAACGATTCTAGACCAAACCTGTTTTTAGGGGATCACTTACTGGTCCATCCAAGCCTTTGTAATCTTAAATTGAACTATCTTCTGAATACAGAGAATCCCAAGCAACTGGATATAGTGGCCAAATTCTTGCTCACTATTACGAAATGATTTCCTGGTCTCCTCTTTCGCTCTGATGTATGCATTTTTGAAACAGGAGTACCTGTTTTATCTTGTAAAACTGTATTTGGATTACTTAGTTCTGCTATGTTTTAATGCCTAATAAAGGTCTTTGAACTTGAACTTGACATTCACAATCAATATCCTGTAGTGTGCAAGATGACAATAAACTTTTAAAAATGGAAACATCCAACGCCTCAATAGTGTTACTCCACGTTCAAATATGTGGCTAGTTCTACTCGAAGTGTATAGAGCTCATTCTGCCAAAATAGTACTCTTTTATTAACTTCAAAATGGGTGGGGGGGGTGTCCCACTGCTTGTCAGATGGCAAAAAATTATGGTTCATGCAACTTAATAGAGCTGTGGTGGCGAACCTATGGCACTCCAGATGTTCATGAACTACAATTGGCCATGCTGGCAGGGGCTGATGGGAATTGTAGTTCACGAACATCTGGAGTGCCATAGGTTCGCCACCACTGTAATAGAGGATGACGTAGTTAACAGCAAAGGTTCCCAATATGGGTGACATGGGGCCCTGCAACCCTTTTTCAGGTGCCCACGGAGTGCTTCTAGAAATTGGGTGGGGCCAGAAAGTGGGTGAGCTTCAGTCCAGCAGGGCTTCTGACTGACTACTGGACATCTGATTGGCTAAGATTTTTTTAAAAATTGCTTTGGCAGCAGCTGCCTGAACAGCACAAGGATCTACTCTGTGTTACCAGTTAAGCTGTGGCAATCATTTTGTGGCTGGCTCCGCCTCCTGCAGCAGGCATTTTTTTTCTGTGCCGTGACAGAATTTCAAATGTGTCTGTGTAACCTCCATGCTCAGAATGGGTTGACCCAGAAAGGGGTGGAGACTCAAAGCAGCAGGAGGCTGCAGAGCTCATGTAGTTTGGAGGAGACAAGGCTACCAGACTCGGACCTTGGTTCGTATAAGCCCTTAACACCTTGTTAAGGTAACTGCAATGTTGTTGGGAACTAGTGGGAAGGTAGTTGTTTGTTTTTGCTATGTTGTAAATGTTGGAGTTTATTGTTTCAGGGTTTTTGTGGTTGTAATGGGTGAGAGTTCTCCTGGAAACCTTCATCATGTTGAATCCTGTTCATCAAGCCCTTGGAGTCTTCAGGAGCCAACCCACTTGCAAAGAAGAATTGGACTTGGCCATATCAGTAGACTGCAAATATAAAGACTTGAAAATGCAACTTAACAGGATTGTAATGTGTTAAATGTTAAATGTGTTATTTGTTAAGAAAGTAAACCATTTTGTTTTAAATTTAGTTTCTTTGCAACTCCTTCCAAGCACTGCCCCACAGAACTCGCAAGCTGAGGTTACATCTGCAGGCTCAGAGCGGTTGGGGAGTCATGGTTTACAACTATCTTTCTCCAGTATTGGCGATATTTTCCAATCTGCTGGCAGAAAACTAAGATGTTTTTACTTTTAAAACAATTATAAAATTATAAAATTATAGTATGTTAAAGTTATAAGTGATGGATTTGTTATGTTATTAAAATTGTAAAATAAGTGCAGGTTTGATATTTCAGTTTTCCCTAAAATTCCCCCGTACCACGGCTTTGAAACTGCCAGAAACTGCACACGTCCAACAAGGATTCACATTTAATTCGTCATCAAGTAACGTGGCTGGCGTTTCACGTGAACTGGCAGCGCCCACACACCCCCACCCCCCGTGCTCCTCTACGGCTTTGCCCTGATCAGCAGCGAACAAGCCGGCCTTCCAAGGTGGCACTGCTGCCACGACTATTCACCTGGGCCTGCAGACTAAATTCAAGGAACCTCAGCACTTCTACAAAACATGGATTAAAAACCACAGTGTTATGGGTAAGAGGCAAGCAATGGTCAAGGCTGCACAGTAAATATGTAATGAGTTGCAGTCCTTTTCCTTTTTCCGTTCACATGCGTTTGGTGCAGGCAGCGACTGGAACCCATTGAAACAATCCAGATTGCTTTCACACCTTTGCATGGAGAGGCTTCTCTTATTTTTTTTCTCTTTCCTGCAACATGCAACTACGCAGGCATGCAGAAATTAACCCCTGCAGCCATGCCGATCATCCCACAAAACCATTGGCTGCACCTGCGTAGCTGCACATGTTCAACACTCAAAATAAAAGGAAAAGGGGTCTCCCTGCAATGGCAGGGCAACAGCAGGCGGATTCTCCCTGACTGTGGATGGCGCAGCGGAAGGGAGAGAAATAAAGCGCCTCTTGCTTGGCCGTTCGCCTGGGAGCGGCTTTGTCAGGGGGCCTGTATTTAGGGGTTTTGCTTATGCGGCTCTCTCAATGCACAGGGGGGAGGTGGAATGGGTTAAATGCATTTCTAACTGTCTTTCCGCTGTTTCTGTAGAATGTTATACAGTACCAGGTGGTGCTCAAGGTCACTGCCTGACCATCTCATGTTATCTTCTTGATGGTAACTTTTAGGCGCGCTTTCCCAGGCTGGGGGGTGCGAGCTGTTTTAATTACTGGGTTTTGCGCGGGCAATTCTCAGTACTGGCTTTAGCCAGGGAAGATCCAACACGGATAAAAGCTACTGTTCTTCAACAAGAGTTTGCGTGTGTTTTTGGGATTCTGACAGGCTTCAACCCAGGATGTTGCAAAAGGATCGCTGGTTTAGTGATTTTCGAAAATCACGGATTGAGGGAAATAAAACAGGGCAGGCTCTTTTTGGGAACGGGACCTATGCAAAGACTCTCTCCCCAAAAATGGTTTATATAGTGTCCAACACCTGGGATATTTGCCCTATGTGGAATCCACCATTAAGAAAGTGCATCTACCCGCACCTGAATGCCTCGATTTAATGGACCAGGAACCCAGGGAAAAAGTTTAACCCCTGGGCCTCCACATCCCAGTAGAGACTAGTGTTTCACCTTGCTTTGTGGTATATGGGCAAGCACTACCCAACTACCCCAAAAAAGTTCAGTACTAGCACAGCTCCTTGCTGAATTTAGCTCCTCAGATATGGCTGCTCTGTTCAATTTCAGCCAGTTTTACAAGTGAAGAAATTTCAATTTTGAGGGAATTTAAACCCAATTAAGAAAGTTGAGCAACACCACCAAACCATTCCTTAACTCCCTAGTTAGACAGCCATTTAAGCTAGACCTGTGGTGGCGAACCTTTGGCACTCCAGATGTTATGGACTACAATTCCCATCAGCCCCTGCCAGCATGGTCAATTGGCTGATGTGGATCGTAGCCCATAACATCTGGAGTGCCAAAGGTTTGCCACCACCGAGCTAGACAGAAGGGGAAAAAATCCACTGAAAAGGACCAGGGCTATAATTATTTACTTGATATTAGCACACCACACTACTGTTGCAATAAACGTAGCCAGGATACTTCAGCTAATGAGCTCAAGCAATGCCAGGTTTGCAGATTTTTTTAAAATCCTGTCCTTCTCCAAAGAATTCAGGGGCCACCAGTCCCCCTTCCAACACACACATAAATACATTTTTCCCCATCAAGCAGGTCAGCGCGACAGATTTCTGTCCCATCCTCCCAGTGAGCCTTAGTGGCAAAGTATTCTAGTCTGACAATAACTATTAAACTAAACTGGTCTACTTACTGTTCCATCACAGGCAAAGCATACATGACATATACACAGCCACACGAAATCAATAATTTCCGAAAAACAGCTGAACGCTTTCCAAGAAATAGCTGCATTTTGTTACTCTGCTGGCACTAGTACAAATTAGCCTTTTTCCAAGGCCCAAGGCATAGATGTAGATATGCTTAGCATCAATTAATAAAAGTATAACAAGAACACTCAACACTTCGAAGAAAGAAAAAGACCTTATCCACAGCTTGCTTTTGTGGCTGTATTAGAAAGACACCAGGAATATTTAGAACAATCACATGAATCACTCACACTACAACACTACACTACAACATCTGAACACAATTTTCATGCACGCCAACAATATTCCTTGTGTAAACTTTGTGGCATACAGGTGAAATTCCTCTTGAATATCATTCTAATAAGATGCACACCTTGTCTCTCAACCCAGAGTTCGTTTATTTATTTACTCAATTTATACCCCGCCTTTATCCCAAGGTGACCACAAAAACATTGTATTCCCTATCCTTCATTTTATCCTCACAACAATCCTATGAGATACCGTACATTAGGATAAAAGTGTGATTGCCCAAGGTCACCCACACAGCCTCCGCCTGGGTCCTAATCTACAACCTCACTTTTCTACTGAGGCAGAAAATTAATATGCAAGTCACATTCCTGACAGCAGCTACTGAGCTACCTTTCTGCAAAAGAGGTGTCAGAACATCTAGTCATCACGGAAATGATAAAGGACGCAAACAGTCCTTGACAGCTCACATCACCCCAAAGTTTGCTCAGCAACTTCACATAGTATGAAGCTGTTCCAGCTTCTCCAACGGAATTTTGCCACCGTCATGCAGTCGTATCAACGCCGATCAGATTCTCTGTAGGGGAAATATAGGGAGACAGATACACAGACCGGGCCTACTGTCTATGTGTGTGCATGCTGGCTCCCAAAGGCACCTGGTGGGCCACTGCGAGTAGCAGAGTGCTGGACTAGATCTGTGGTGGCGAACCTTTGGCACTCCAGATGTTATGGACTACAATTCCCATCAGCCCCTGCCAGCATGGCCAATTGGCCATGCTGGCAGGGGCTGATGGGAATTGTAGTCCATAACATCTGGAGTGCCAAAGGTTCGCCACCACTGGACTAGATGGACTCTGGTCTGATCCAGCAGGCTCTTTGTTATGTTGTTATGTTCTTATGCACATGCAGGTAGGCCATAGGCGTAGCATCCACAGGGACATGTGGGGTCACATATCCTGGGCGAAGGCCATTTGGGTCACGTGGGGGGGCTGAAAATCACCCCCAAACCCCGCCTCCTTCCCCCCTGCCCCTGCTCAGCTCACCAGAGGCAACTGCTGGGTGGCCTCACCCAGCCAGGCTCAGCGGAGGCCTGGTAGATCTTGAGCCAACCACACAAACTCAGCCTTGATCCTGGCTAGCAGTTGAATGAATAAACTCCAAGGATTACCGGGGTGGGACACGGAGGTGGGCAATGGCAAACCACCTCTGAATATCTCTTGCCTTGAAAACCTACAGCAGGGGTGTCAAACATGTGGTTCGGGAGCAGTGGTGGCGCTATGGCATTCCAGATGTTCATTGACTACAATTCCCATCAGCCCCTGATGGATGATAGGAATTGTAGTCCATGAACATCTGGAGTGCCATAAGTTCGCCACCATGGGGCTAAGGTAAGTAGGGCACAGGGGCCCGGGGTGTGTGTGTGTGGAAAACTTAGAGTCTGCCCCGGGCTCCATTTTCCCTAGCTACGCCACTGAGGTAGGCTGACATACGTCTTCTTTAGTATAACCCTTAGGGAGCCAGAATGTACTCCTCACATGCTAAATGGAAATTTACCCTGGAAAAGCTTCTTTACATTTCCCATCCCTTGCTCTCCCCACAACAGACACCTCGTAAGGCAGGTGGGGCTGAGAGAGTTTGGAGAGAACCGTGACTAGCCCAGGGTCACCCATTAGGCTTCAGATGGAGGAGCAGGAAATCAAACCCAGTTCTCCAGATTAGAGTCCACTTGCTCTTAGCCACTACACTGCACTGGTGGCGGTGTTGGTGGGCACCATGCTAGAGACCGCTGCTCTCCGCACATCTGCCAATCTGTGAACATCTCTGACTCTCACAGATCCACCTCTCCTGTATTACTCCATCTTTCACTTTTGCCGGTTTTGATATGTAGCCTCCTAGGAGGCAGGGCCCCACGCAGTCTTGGAAGTGCTCAGCAAGCACCAAAAAGGTCCTGCAGGTAGCATCAGCAGCTAAGCCTACATTCTCTCTCTCTCTGCGGCATTTTAGAAAGCACCCTTTTTGATGTGTGTGTCAGAAAATTAGCACAGGTTATTACTGTATTGTCAAAGGCTTTCATTGCTGGAATCAACTGGTGGTTGTGAGTTTTCTGGGCTGTGTGGCCATGAACTGGTAGCTTTTGCTCAACTGAAAAGCAGGTATGTAGTAAATGACTCACCACTTGCAGGCAAAACATTTGGAGCAAAAACTATCAGACCACAGTCACTGTCATCACCCAGTTCCCCGATCTTTGCTGTAACTATTGTGCACCATTTTGAATGGTGGAGTTCACTCAAGGTAAGTTGGGTCAATGAGTTTCTGGAGCTTCGGTAATGAATATTTAACCAGAATTTTATAATGATTAGCCAAATAGTGGCCTCTATAGAATATTGGCCAGATTCTAAACATAAGACTGCGTACGGGACGCAGTTTGGCACGCCAAATAATTTGTGCAAGAATTTGGAGTGGAATGATTTGATAACGCTGTTATTCGGAATTAGCCAAATAGGAGCTCCATAGAGTAGCTGTGCTCTCACCTTCGCTTGGAAGACTTGCAGAGCTGGTTACCCCTGGAGTAATAGAACCTCTTGATGGCGCTAATACTTGATTGAGCCCGGGGCCAGTGCATCTTTTAGATGAGTGGACCATGACAGGTTGTTGTTAAACCAGAATCCTAAATACTTGAAAGTTGTTACTTGCTCGATATAATGGCCCCAGACCACAGTCATATAGCTTGGAAAACCCGCAACAGCCACACTATTACTATGACGATAATGTTATTTGCAGGCAAAATGTTAGGAGCAAAAACTCCATAACCATGGTCACAACCCGAAAAACCCACAAAAGCCACTCATTATTACTATTGCTGTTATTTGCAAGCGAAATGTTAAGAAGCAAGAACTGCTACACACTGGGCATACAGCCCAGAAAGCCAACAACAGCCATATTTATTGTTATCATTTAATGTTGTGTAATATCTCCTACCTATCTCCTCCCTTCCTTGGCCTTGGTTCGGGCACCTGTTTTAAACAATTTTGTTATAAAATACTGCTGTTTTAATTTATTGCTGTATAGGTTTTAAGGGATTTAAGTTTTATGTTGTTGATTTGCTGTTCGTTAGAACAGCCATGTTGTGAGCCGCCTCGAGCCCTTCGGGGATGAGGCGGCCTATAAGTTTAATTAATAAATAAAATAAAACAAATAAATATCACAGCTGCCAGTTCTTTAACTGGTTGCTGCTGGCCTTTTATTATCACTGTTATTTGCAGACAAAGTGTTAGGAGCAAAAATTGCCAGGCCAGAGCCACGCAGCCTGGAAAACCCACAACACTCATATTTATTATTATTACTACTACTGTATTATTATTATTATTATTATTATTATGGGATTTATTATTACTACTACTGTATTATTATTATTATTATTATTATTATTATTATTATTATTATTATTCTTGCTGCTGCTGCTGCCTCCATAGGCGATTGAGCCCCCACAGGCGACCCCTGGGGCTCCTTCCCTCGACTTTCTAAGCGGCAGCCATTTTGTTTCGCCGCCGCGCCTCCGACGCGACACTTAATGACGGCCCCTCGGAGGCTCATTAACGCCCCACGTAACCTTCGCCTCAACCCCCCCCTCCCCCAAGAAGCCCCGCCTACCGGATTACCAGGCGCGCCGCGAAGTTCATTGGCACGCGCGCCCCGTCAATCAGTCTCGCCACCGCCCGCCCCTTCGACCGACACGCCCAGTTGGGCATGACCATTGGAAGGCGCCTGACGTCAATCATCCTTCTAGTTAGCCCACCACCCCATCGGGTAAAAAAAACCCGCCCCTGGCAACAAGTTCCCACCTCCCCGCCGGGAGGATGACGCTCTGCCGATCCTCATTGGCCACCGATTACAAGTGGAAACAAACTATTACGCACGTCGTTTTGCTATAGGCTGCCCGTCCCGTCAATCAAAATTTAGCCCTCTCCCTTTTAACCTACCCAAAGCGAAGCAAAGCGGAGTGGGAGGGGAAGGAATCACTTTGGTAAGCTCGGAGCGGAGGGGCGCGCGACACACACTAATAATGAGCGTCCCTTTCAGTATTTGAGTTTCACACCACGTGTCACGCAGCCTTCAGCCACCCGTCCGGTCGGGCGAGATTTGAAACAAACATGTTCTCAGGGCGATGCAGCAGCCCCCCCTTCCCACAAGGTGGGGAGGACAATGGGGGGCCCGCCGCCTTCCCGCCGGCACGACCACATGCAGAGCCGGCACCGATCCACAAATAGGTACCCAAAGCAGCAGGTAGGGCAGCCCGGGCTCTTTCCAACCCCCTAACCCGCCCCTTTTCTGCAGAAAACAATTGCAAGCTTAAGACACAGGGTGGGAGTATGTAATGCAACACACACACACACACACACAACAGCGGAGGTTCGCAGCCAGCCCGCCGCCCTCTCCGCCCAGTCCGCCTCCCCTGCCACTTCTCAGCACCCCCCCCCCACCCCACACACAACTCAGCCCCCTACACCCTCGCCTTGCAATGCAATTCCGGGCGCCGGCTGAAGTGCCTGCAAACACGTGCACCGGCCGCCCAGCAGCGAAGACCGGGGGGGGGGGGGCATGCAGCCCCCTCCCCCGGCGCTGGAGACGGGCCCTGGCGGGGCACCGGCGCCCCCGCCGCATGCACGGTCCCCTCCCCCCATGCAACTCCTGCAACTCTGACCTCTTTGCAGCGGGGACCTTCGAGGAGGGAGGGGGGGGGGTCTTGCAGCGGCTCCCCCCTGCGGAATGTCGCCGCCGGGGAGGGAGAAAGACCCGGAGCCCGCCGGGCGAGCGAGCGCGAGCGGCGGCGGCTGCCTCTTCCCTCCTGGCCGCAGCAACCCGAGCCGGCAGCACAACAACACGCCCCCCCCCCCCCCGCCGGAGCCCTTCTCCCCCTTCCCCAAATGCACACGGCCAGGCGAGCAAGCGAGGAGGGGGAGCCAGATCCAAATCGCCGCCTGCCGGGGAAGGCTGGTGCCCCCCCTCCTCTCCCCCTTTGCAAAAAAAAGGAGAGAGACCCTTGCAAGAAGATCAACCCCCCCCCCCCCCCCCCCAAAAAAAGCAATACCTTTTTTCGGTGCCCCTCCTCCGGTCCACATGGCTCCTCTTCCCAATGCCCCCCCCCACCCGAAAGAAAAGGAAGGGAGACCACCCCCACCTACACAAACCAGGATGGGGAAGAGAGATCCAGCCAGAAGTGAGGCGGCAGGCGAGCGGTGCACCGTCCACCCCCCTCCTTTCGCGGCCCCCCCCCCACCAAAGCCCCCACCCCACCCCCCATGAAGGACCGAGCCCCCAATTGACAAGGCTCCAACCTCTCGGGCTGCCGAAGGAGCGCCGGCGCCGGGGCTCAAACCCGCGACTTGATGACTGCTAATTGAAAGGTTAATCTGCATCGGCTCTGACAGGCGAGGTCCCTCCCTACGCCCCCCCCCCCCCAGCCCGCTCCTGCTCCTGTGTCTCTTTTTGTGTGTGTGTATAATCTGCTGCTGGCAAGTGGGAAATTGAGCTCCTTAGAAAACGGGGGGGGGGGGGGAATGAGAGGAAGGGTTCTCCACTAAGGAGCCCCCACCCCACCCGGCTGAGAGGGTCCCCACCATGGAGGGTCCCACTGGCCAGGGATGGATTTCTGGGGTTGCAGAGGGCTGGTGGGAAACAAACGGAAGCTTTGCAAACAGGCGGAGGGGGGGGGGTCTGATTCTGGGAAGAGTGGGGGGGGGGCTTGGGAAAAAAAGCTGCTGCTGTCCTTGGGAGGGGGAGACGGAGGAAAAGTGGGTGAGTCTGGAAGACGTCTGCCGAAGACCTCTGCAGCCCAAGCCAGGGTGGATTTACTCAGGAGTAAGTTCTACTGATTTTATTCTGGGTTAGACCCGCGTCCTCAATAAAGTTGTGGGTAACAGGAGAGGAAGCCTTGAATGGATGCTGCTCTTCCGAGGACCTCGGTGTTCCTCAGGTGGTGGGAAGTGGAACCAAATTAGCCTGTGGTTTGTTGTTGCCGGCCTCTGCACGCAACCTTAGACTTCCTTAGTGGTCTCACATAGGGGTACAAACCAGGGTCAACCCTCTTCAGCTTCCAAGACCTGATGAAAGGGGCTCACCTGGGCCATCCAGGTCAGGACAGACGAGCAGAGGTGTGTTGCCATTTGTCTTCCTCTGCATAGCAACCCTGGACTTCCTTGATGGTCTCCTGTCCAAGTGCTGAACAGGGATGACCCTTCTTAGCTTCTGAGATCTGACGAAATCAGGCTGGCCTGGGCCATCCAAGTCAGGTCAAAAGACATGAAGAGGTGGTTTGCCGTTGCCTGCCTCTGCATAGCGACCCTGGACTTCCTTGGTGGTCTCCCATCCAAGTACATAGGGTGGGGAAATGTCTTCACTGGAGCCAACGTTGAGTGAAGTTGATCTGAACATAGGTCTGCGAAGCTCTGTAGCACCAGCTTTAACTGGAAGCAGGTCTACTGGACCACAGGCAAAGGAGCATCTCTCTCCACCTGAACATCCTTGTAAGTGGACATGCCACAGATGGGACCTGGAACCTTCTGGAGACAACTTTAGAGATTCCTCTAAAGATCAAGAGCTTCCCTAGTGTTTGAACCAGAGCTTTCCTCACAAACATGAAGTCCATGGAGAGGTTCTGAAGATGGTTCTGCTCACACACACGGTGTCCTATGCTGAATTAGTCCTTCCAACTATCAACGTCAGTGTTGCTCTCTGACACCTGACAGGTCTTTCCACGTCGCCAACTGGAGGTGCCACGGATTGAGACCATTCACCTCATCCAGTGATACTTGTGGCTCTTTCACATGCAGTCTGTGGTTCTTGTGAGCACTGGTTCCCTCTGTGGCAGCTCCCCCATGTTTGAACTCAGTGGATAAGGCCACTGCCCAGTAGGGTGGTTCCCACCTTCAAAGTGCTGCCTCTGGAGAAACTGGTCAGCTGGATGCCTCCCTGAGCTGCAGGCCACAAGCTGACGTGGAAGTGGCCCTCCACAAGCCACGGACTAAGCACTACTTCCCTAGCCTGAAGGCCATCTAAGAAAAGGCTGGGTTTGTTTTCTAGCAACTTCGCTGTGGTGGCGAACCTTTGGCACTCCAGATGTTATGGACTACAATTCCCATCAGCCCCTGCCAGCATGGCCAATTGGTCATGCTGGCAGGGGCTGATGGGAATTGTAGTCCATAACATGCCAGTCCATTGTAGTCCATAACATGCCAAAGGTTTGCCACCACTGTATGCATTCACTCAGTTGGGATTTTTCCTTGCGCTGATATAGCTGCTCGCAGAGGTCAAAGGTCTCATCCCAGCAAACGTGGACTTTATAATGTGTTTGGTTGTACATCAAAAGCCCAATTAGGAGGCATTCCCCATCTTTTCCTGTGCTTCAAAACATGTGACACTTCCTCAGAATAGCCGGCCACTAATGGCCACTTCACAAGTTCTGATAGAAAATGTAACCAGAAAAATAAGGTATAGTATACACGGCAGAAACCAACACAAGCAAAAGCAAGCTATGCCCAGGCTACAATACAATGACCACAAATGGGATAAGTACAAAATGTGCTAAACGCGTATAATGTCAATGTGCACATGTGTCTGCAGAAGCGCAAAAGCGACAACCTCATAGAGAACATCAGACTCAAGGATCTCCACAGTGCGTTACAGCCATACAAATATTGTGCAAATCCGGCATAAAGTCCTCAAGAAGAAAGTCACAATGGCCCCTTCCACACAAGCAGAATAATGCACTTTCAATCCACTTTCAATGCACTTTGCAGCTGTGCGGAATAGCACAATCCACAAACAATTATGAAAGTGGATGGAAAGTGCATTATTCTGCATGTGCGGAAGGGGCCAATGTCCACAAGAAATCCAAAGTTCAAAATTAAGATGAGCCCTCTGGGGTGTGTGGGTTTTTTGCCTGTTTTGTGGATAAATACCACATCAGTATAAAAGCTCCAACTTGCCTGCACCGTTTTAAAGGACACCATCTTTATTTCATCAACAGCAGATTCTTGTATTTAAACAGGAGTCCTGTTGGAAACGGTGCAAGTAGGGCTTTTTTATTTTAAGAAAAGGGGTGACCTTTAAAAAAAAATTATTTATTGATATTTTGGAATTATTACAGATTTATATTGTATATCTTATATTTCATCCTCCATATCCTTTCCCCCCCTTTTTCCCTCCCCCCTCTTCTTTTCTTCTTTAGATGTGCAGACGCAGGTCCATTCTTTTCAATCTTCTTGTCCATTTTTCTTCTGTAATTCCAATTTCGTTTAACCAGTCTTTGAATTCCATCCAGATCCACTTCATATCTTTTTGTTTTTCTTGCCATATTTGGTTTCTTGGCATTATGGCATTTTCTAATTGTATTTGCTCCCATATATATTCCAACCATTTCTGCATTGTCCAGATTTTTTTGTCTTTCCACCCCAATGCTATTACTGCATGGGCCGCTCTGATCATGAGTTTGAAAAACTTTCTCTTTCTTTGTTCTATTATTATATAATCCAATAGGCCTATAAATAATAAATCTTTATTTTTATCTTTATTTTTACCTTCACATATTTTTATTATTATTATTTATTATTTTATTCGGCTTAATAGACCGCCCAACCCCCGAAGGGCTCTGGGCGGTGTACAATGAGACATAAAACAAATACAATATAAGGTCTCATAAAATACAATATAACGATAAAACATTAAAATACATTATAGCAGCAATTCCAGAGAGTATAAATAAAAATACATGCCCAAATGCATGCACAGATGGCGCCCAACCCAAGGGCCAGGGGGGCCAG
Source organism: Sphaerodactylus townsendi (assembly GCF_021028975.2). Classification (NCBI taxonomy): domain Eukaryota; kingdom Metazoa; phylum Chordata; class Lepidosauria; order Squamata; family Sphaerodactylidae; genus Sphaerodactylus; species Sphaerodactylus townsendi. The sequence goes on along the minus strand of NC_059431.1, from coordinate 125,902,819 downwards.
CATTGCCCAAAAATGAATGGTATCAGTGATCAGGCAATGCTGAAGATGGCAAAACTGTCGTGGGGGCTACAGAGGGGGCAGGCAGTCTGCGGCTGGCATCCCCAAAGGCCCGGTGGAATAACTTGGTCTTACAGGCCCTGCGGAACTCACCAAGGTCCCGCAGGGCCCGGACAGCAGATGGTAAAGCATTCCACCAGGACGGGGCCAGGGCCGTAAAGGCCCTGGCCGGGTAGAGGCCAGCCGTATCGACGAGGGGCTGGGGACTACCAGCAAATTGGCCTCTGCAGATCGCAGAGGCCTATTTGAGACATATGGGGTTAGGACGGTCTACGGCATAGGTATGAAACAGCCTCAAGCCGCTGAGGGAGCCTTTAAAGGTTAACACCACCAACACCTTTGAAGAGCGCATCCGAATTCCCACATTTTCCTTCCACATTAAATAAGTTTATTCTCTGGACATTCTAGCCACATATGGGCATATATTGCATTTTTATCCCCACAATGCCAACATTTCGGACTGAGTCCATTTATCATATATGCCAACTGTTTTGGTGTTCTATACCCTTTTAATATTAATTTCTTCTCCAGTTCTGCATATTTCTCTATTTTTATCTTATTTATATTGTCTATGATTTGTTTAATAAGATCTATGTCAGGGGTGACCGTTTTGATCCAGGACTAGCCCTGTCTCATCAGATCTCAGAAGCTAACCAGGGACAGCCACGGTTCATGCTTGGATGGGAGACCGCCAAGAAGGACGGCGTTGCTACGCAGAGGCGATGGCCAAACTCCTCTGCTCATTTCGTTCCTTGACCCAGATGGCCCAGGCTGGGTCAAACTTGGTGGCTCTCGGAACCTAAGTGCCTGGATGGGGGAGACCACCAAGGAAGTCCAGGGTTGCTGCGCAGAGGAGGGCAACGGCAAACCACCTCTGAACGTCTCACGCCTTGAAAACCCCATGAAGGGTCACCATAAGTCAGCTTCCATCTCTCTCTACCTGGTGGCACCTTTCATCCCTACTCAGCAATACTGGGGCCCAGAAATGACTCTGGGGGGGCCACTCCCCAAAAAGAGGGAGGAAGAGATCTGCAACCTGCAGCTCTCCAGATGTTTATGGACTACAAATTATGGACTACTACTACAGCAGGGGCTGATGGGATTTGTAGTCCATGAACATCTGGAGAGCCGCAGGTTGTAGACCTCTGAGCTTGCCCATCAGTCTGCCTGCCCCCCTCTCCAGTCATGCCCAGCTTTCTGGGCAAGCCTTATTTAGGACATCCTTCTTTTCCCCGTGGCAAGGAGCTCGACTTTCTCCCTGGCAAAAAGTGATTTAAAAGACCTCACCTTGGGCCCCTGGAGAGCCACTGCCAGTCTAAGCAGGTTGTGGTGACTTTTCTGCTCATCTCTACATATCAACTATGGGTGCATGGGTGCATCTTGAATCTAATATTGGTGCGGGGGGTGGGTGGGTGGAGGGTCTTAAATCCATAGAATCAAATTTGGGCTAGAAGTCCTTCTGAATTTTAAATATGTAAGGATCACATTGGAGGGGGGGAGGTCTTATATCCATAGAATCAAATTTGGGGGCAAAGAAGGAAAAAAGTGATAAAAATATTGAAAAGAAAAGGAATTCAAACTGTGGCAAATTTGATTAGGGAAGGAGGAGAAATTATGACATTACAAAATTTTATAGAGATAGGAGGAATCGAGAACAGGTTGGTTTTGAGAGGCATTTGGGAAAGGATAAAGGTTTCACGGATAAAAGGAGAATGTATAATGTCGAAATATCTGGAACTATATGGAAAACGCAAAGGGAAAATTTTAGGGCGTATATACAAATATATGGTAGATGATAAGGAATTCATGATTAGAACATTGAAACAAAAATGGGAGAAAGAAGGATTTCTAGACATTGGTAATACTGAAAAATTAATAGACAGTTGGAAAAATATAAAGATTGAGAAATATATGGAGTTAAAAAGAAAAGTGATATTAAAATGGTATAGAACACCAAAACAACTAGCATATATGATAAAAGGACTTCGTTCTAAATGCTGGCACTGTGGAGACCAAGAGGCATATTATAGCCATATGTGGATAGAATGTGCAGAAGTAAAAAAAAAATTGGACAATTGTATTGTTATATATCGAGAAACTGGTGAAGATAAATATTGATTTAAATAATGACTTAATGTTCATGGGTGTAATGGAAGACAGAAGGGTGGACAAACAATATAGTTATATGTATAAAATAATGATCAAAGCAGCTCATGCAACAATAGCCTTGGGCTGGAAAGAAAAAAAAACGGACACTTCAGAGATGGTTAGAATATATCTGGGAACAAGTGACACTTGATATTTTCGATATACTAACCAAAAATAAGACGTGGCAAGATAAACAGAATGAAATTTTGAAGATATGGATAATATATGTGGACTGGATGAAAGAAGCTCGAGTCGATGAAGAAATATGGGAGAAGAGGCTACATAGAACGAACTTACTGCTGTTTGTGTGACAAAACTATGAAGTATAAGTAATGGGGGGGAGAGAAAAAGGGGGGGGGAAGTATTGTTTGAAAATGTATGAAGAAAAATGTATGAAGAAAGAAATGGTACAAGAAAAATTATATTAATTAGAATCAAATTTGGGCTAGAAGTCCTTCTGAATTTTAAATATGTAAGAATCACATTGGAGGGGGGATGTCTTAAATCCATAGAATCAAATAACTCCTTCGATGTTTCAGCTTTACAAAACCAATTGGGACAGTTGGGCAATTTATCATTCCCATAGAAGATCCTGGTTTTCACACCAACATTTATACATGTTATTTGCTGGAATTGCCTTTTAATTTATAGGAAATCAGTACATTGTAACATGACACGAATCATGGTTTATTGTATCAGAGTAGCTAACAGCCTGCACTCAAGCGTTGCTGAAGCTGAAATTCAGACGTCCCTGCCAATAGCTAAAAACCCGCTCTTCCCCTCCTCCCGCAGCACCCCATCCAGCCAAGCAGCGTCACCTGCTGTGCGTCCTGATGCTCTTCTGTCACCTTTGTGGCCTCATGCCTCTGTTTTGGCTGCCCCTTGGCCCGTCCAACATCTCTGGGTGTTGTGGTAAACCTCTGGCATCAGATGTGATTTCCACAGTTCTCCCTGGGCGGGTCCTTGGCACAGACTGGAGGCCTTTGTCTCTGCGGAGCTAAGTGTGGGGGTGAAGGGTCTGACCCTGGACACTGAGTCACGCAAGTTGGGTGGTATCCAATAATTTTAAAGGTTGCTGCCAGACTGAAGGTTACAAAGCTCCAGGTGGGAATTAGAGATCTCCAGAATGACCACTGATCTCCTGGTGACAGAAATCAGTTCTCTTGGAGAAAATGGCTGCTTTAGAGGGTAGATGCTCTGGCATTATACCTCAGTAAAGTTCCTCCCCTCATCAAACCCTGACCTCCTCAGACTCCACCACAAAATCTATAGGAATTTCCTAATCTGGAGCCGGCAACTGTCCTCACTTAAAGGCCAAAATAGCCTTGGAAAGGACCCTATCACCTCTCCCTGCATTTTACTCACAGAAACTCCAATCCTGGAATACTGTGGTTGACTAGCAATGGCCACTGAAGGAATCTATTTCTTAAAGGTACAAAGGCTCCTTTTTATCATTTTATCAATACACCCCAGTGTATTTTTATGTAATGGAGATTTTCCTGCAAATCTTGGCCCTTTTTCAGATGTGTAGACAGATCCTTCTCGCTTGTTCAATCACGACAATCACTGCATTCCTCCCCCTCTTTACAAGTGCTAATAACGGCAGCAAGGGTTGCGTGGCTCCTGGCCCCACTGTGGGGGCCTATCAAGATTTCTCTCCTGACCCCCATGGCATCCTCAGATAGAAAGAGGAAGTAATTGTGCAGACAATACTTTTTCATTTGAGGGAAATTTAAAGTCCCGGTATATATTTTTTTAACATTTCAGATTTTTCCTCAAACCTGGCCTACATCTGAGAAAGGACCATGTTTTTAAAGCTATGCCAGAAATGTTCAAAGTGTGGCCCAGCAAACCACTCATTACTTTTGTAATGCCGTTTGGAAACTGGGGGTTCAATCCCTTGCTTGGCACAGGACCTTGTCTTGACCAAGTCTCTTTTGGCAGCAAGGACACTCGATTATCCACTGGTAACTGAGTATCCTTGCAACATTGGTCGATTCCCCACTTACCATCTGCTGCGCGCTACTCTCGCCAAGTAGCGCGGGGTCCCGCGGCACTCCCCACTACAGGGGCGGTGACAACGCAGCCACCCTGACGCCCCCCCTCAGCGCGCGTCATTCCTGGCGCTCCTCAAAACGGCGCCTTTTGATGACCCCGCGTGGTCGTGGGGAAGCCCGGGAGCGTGCCAGAAATGACGCACGCTGAGAGTAGCGCACAGCAAGGGTGGTCAATGGTAAGTGCGGAAACAACCATGAAGAAGAAGAGGAGGAGGAGTAGTTTGGATTTATATCCCCCCTTTCTCTCCTGCAGGAGACTCAAAGGGGCTTACAATCTCCTTGCCCTTCCCCCCTCACAACAAACACCCTGTGAGGTAGGTGGGGCTGAGAGAGCTCAGAAGAGCTGTGACTAGCCCAAGGTCACCCAGCTGGCGTGTGTGGGAGTGTACAGGCTAATCTGAATTCCCCAGATAAGCCTCCACAGCTCAGGCGGCAGAGCTGGGAATCAAACCCGATTCCTCCAGATTAGATACATGAGCTCTTAACCTCCTATGCCACTGCTGCTCCTTAAGCTGGTTGATTTGTGTGTAAGCAAGAGACCAGGACAAAGTTCGGCTGGCTGTTGTGATTGGTCCCCTTCGGGCTCTGTTCTTGTGTCCTGAGCTTGTTATCATCTATTTGAACCCACTGACAGTCATCAACATCAACAACCTTTATTGGCCTAACATTGGCATAACTGTAAACAATAGGTTCATTCAGGCCAGACAAAGGAGGAGAAAGAAAAAAGAAATAACAATAATAAGGAAGGAGAAGAAGGAAATGTTAGTCAAGTTTGCTCTTAGGGCGGTATACAAAACCCATAAATAAATAAATGGATGGATGGATGGATGGATGGATGGATGGATGGATGGATGGATGGATGGATGGATGGATGGATGGATGGATGGATGGATGGATGGATGGATGGATGGATGGATGGATGGATGGATGGATGGATGGATGGATGGATGGATGGATGGATGGATGGATGGATGTGTACTAGGGAGCCTACCCAGTCCCCATTGCACGCACAAAGCCTTTGATGGCAAATCTCCTTCCTAGTGCAGCTGATGGAAGAGCATCGCAGCGAGCCAGCACCATTGCTCTACACAACCTGGGTGAAATTGTTGGATAGAGATATTTGGGCCCCCTGCTCCCCGTGCAGGGGACACCCAGGGCTAGAGGTGAGCAAGACCCGGCGGCCTTTTCGTTTAAGAATTGGTGTTCCTGATCCAGCAGCCTCCTTTTCAGGGATTGAAATATCTCTGTAGATGAAAGCACGGCCAAGGAATCCAAAGAGTAGCCTAGCTTGAGGGTTTTGGATCCAGAGATTTCAGCAGAGGCATTATTGAGATGCTGAAGACGCCCAGTTCTGTCTCTCCTATTCAGCTAAGTCAGGCAGAGCAGAGGGTGTGCGGCTGACCCAGCGTCCGACAAACTAGAGCAGCTTCCAGACGGAGCAGAGGGGCCGTTTTTCAGATGACTTCCAGACCTAGAGAGGGGTTAATGACCTGTCCTAACTGCTTTGGGATTTGGGGACGCTGTCAGAGTCCATCCTTCTCTGTGGATGCTTGAGTGATAACAGTGACTCACACCAAGGTTAGACTACTGCTATGCCTTCTACATGAGGCTACTCTTGAAGACCTGTCAGAAGTTTCAGGTGGCTTCAGGGTTTACAGATGCACTTAAGAACTCTGGCGGGTTTTTTCCCAGGTTCTGTTTTGTGGGGAGAATTATTTACTTCCTTCTGTTATAACTCACTTTGCTTCTTCTGGGGACTTAGTCGCTTACATTTCTCCCTTGCATCCTTACAATAATCCTGTCAAGTTGGCCAGGCTGAGATTGTGCAACTGGCATGAAGTTACCCTGCAGGCCTCCATGGCAGAGTGGGAATTTGTACCGGGGTCTGCAAGGTCCTAGACTAGGGGTGGCCAACCTATGGTGCTCCAGATGTTCGTGGACAACACTTCCCATCAGCTCCTGCCAGCATGGCTAATTGGCCATGCTGTTTGGTCTTTTTTTTTTAACAAGCCGGCTGAATCAGACCAAAGTCCATCTAGTCCAGCTCTCTGCTACTCGCAGTGGCCCACCAGGTGCCTTTGGGAGCTCACATGTAGGATGTGAAAGCAATGGCCTTCTGCGGCCATTCCTCCCAAGCACCTGGTCTGCTAAGGCATTTGCAATCTCAGATCAAGGAGAATCAAGATTGGTAGCCATAAATCGACTTCTCCTCCATAAATCTGTCCAAGCCCCTTTTAAAGCTATCCAGGTTAGTGGCCATCACCAACTCCTGTGGCAGCATATTCCAAACACCAATCACACGTTGCGTGAAGAAGTGTTTCCTTTTATTAGTCCTAATTCTTCCCCCCAGCATTTTCAATGAATGCCCCCTGGTTCTAGTATTGTGAGAGAGAAAATTTTCTCTCTGTCAACATTTTCTACCCCATGCATAATTTTATAGACTTCAATCATATCCCCCCTCAGCCGCCTCCTCTCCAAACTAAAGAGTCCCAAACGCTGCAGCCTCTCCTCATAGGGAAGGTGCTCCAGACCCTCAATCATCCTTGTTGCCCTTCTCTGCACTTTTTTTATCTCCTCAATATCCTTTTTGAGATGCGGCGACCAGAACTGGACACAGTACTCCAAGTGCGGTCCGCATTCACTGCTTTTATATATAAGTGAGGGCATGACTCAATCTTTGCAGTTTTATTATCAATTCCTTTTCTAATGATCCCCAAAGCATAGAGTTTGCTGCTCCTTTTCACAGCTGCCATTGCATTGAGTTGACATATCTCCATGGAACTATCAACTAAGACAGCTTCTTTAAGTCCCTCTTTCCTGGTCTGTGACTGATAGCACTGAGCCACCTTGTAGTGTGTGTATGTGAAGTTTGGATTTTTTGCCCCCCATATGCATCATCACTTTTACATTTTTGCTACATTGAACTGCATTTGCCATTTTCTGGGCCCACCTCACCTAATTCTAGAGTCAAGGTCAGCTTGGAGCTCTTTCTCGCGATGATCCTTTGGGTGGTTCTCACCACCCTACTACTAATTTGGTATCATCTGCAAAACTTGGCCACCACACTACCTCCACCCCCCTTACTTCCAGGTCATTTATGAATAGGTTAAAGAGCACTGGTCCCAAAACGGATCCTTGGGGGACACCACTCCCTACATCTCTCCATTGTGAGAACTTCCCATTTACACCCACTCTTTGTTTCCTGTTTCTCAACCAGTTTAATCCATAGGAGGACTTCCCCTCTTATTCCTTCATTGCTGAGTTTTCTCAACAGTCTCTGGTGAGGAACTTTGTCAAAAGCCTTTTGGAAATCCAAGTAGACAATGTCCACTGGTTCCCCCTTATCCACATGTCTGTTTACACCCTCAAAGAACAGGGTCTAGGACAGGGTGGCCAACCTATGGTGCTCCAGATGTTTATAGACTACAATTCCCATCAGCTCTTCCCAGCATGGCTAATTGGCCATGCTGTTTGGTCTAGGACAGGGGTGGCCAACCTATGGTGCTCCAGATGTTCATGAACTACACTTCCCATCAGCTCCTGCCAGCATGGCTAATTGGCCATGCTGTTTGGTCTAGGACAGGGGTGGCCAACCTATGGTGCTCCAGATGTTCATGGACTACACTTCCCATCAGCTCCTGCCAGCATGGCTAATTAGCCATGCTGTTTGGTCTAGGACAGGGTGGCCAACCTATGGTGCTTCAGATGTTCATGGACTACAATTCCCATCAGCTCCTGCCAGCATGGCTAATTAGCCATGCTGTTTGGTCTAGGACAGGGTGGCCAACCTATGGTGCTCCAGATGTTCATGGACTACACTTCCCATCAGCTCCTGCCAGCATGGCTAATTAGCCATGCTGTTTGGTCTAGGACAGGGTGGTAACCTATAGTTGCTCCAGATGTTCATGGACTACACTTCCCATCAGCTCCTGCCAGCATGGCTAATTAGCCATGCTGTTTGGTCTAGGACAGGGTGGTCAACCTATGGTGCTCCAGATGTTCATGGACTACACTTCCCATCAGCTCCTGCCAGCATGGCTAATTAGCCATGCTGTTTGGTCTAGGACAGGGTGGCCAACCTATGGTGCTTCAGATGTTCATGGACTACAATTCCCATCAGCTCCTGCCAGCATGGCCAATTGGCAGGGGGTGATGGGAATTGTGGTCCATGAACATCTGGAGCACCGTAGGTTGGCCACCCCTGTCCTAGACCAACTAGGACACAGTGCTAACTTGCACTGGGTAGGTGGTGGATTTTCAAGGAAAATAAAGGGATTTTCCCACCTAGTATTCTGTTTTGGCTGTGAAACGGCTTTCTCTGTTTCTTGTGTTAGAGAAGATCGAACCTCAGTGGTACAGTATCTGCTTGACCTGAAGAAAGTCCCCGGTTCAAGTCCTGCCAACTCCACTTACAATATTCAGTTAGTGGTGAGAGGCAGCCTGGCATAGTGGTTAAGAGCAGCGGACTCTAATCCAGCGAACTGGGTCTGATTCCCTGCTCCTCTGCAGGAAGCCTGCTGTGTGACTTTGGGCTAGTCTCAGTCCTCTCCAAACTCTCTCAGCCCCACCTGCCTCACAAGGTGCGGGGAGAGGAAAGGAAAGGGGTTTGCAAGCCCCTTTGAATCTCCGTAAAGGTACAGAAAAGGCAGAATATAAAAAAACCCCAACTCTTTCTCTTCTTCTTTGGTGACGTGCGAGACACATTACTTTAGAGGAGAACGGAGCTGTTCCTCTTGGCAGCAGAAGAAAGGACTTGCAATAATGGGTTTAGATAACTGACGGAAAGGTACTGGCTGGCAGGTAGGTCTTTTTTTTTTGTTACAGTAAGAGTTGTTCAGCAATGGGATCAGCTACCCAGGGACGTGGTGAGCTCTGCCTGACAGAAAGTCTTCAAACCGTGGTTGGAGAAACACTTGTTAGGGATGTGATCCATTGAAAAGAAGGTCGGACAAGATGGCCTGTCTGGGCCCTTCCAACTGCACAATTCTATGATTCTGTCAAACACACACTTCTTCCCTGAACATTCATACTAAACTAGCGGGGCCCTGCCACGCGTTGCTGTGGCAATTGTCCTTCTCATCACAGTCCGCACCCCACGCAGATGTGCATGCAGGTCCAGTGATTCCCTGCGCAGCAGCACAGGTCAAATGGGAGATCCCTCTTTCCCTTTTTTCGAATTCCACATTGTTATATGGTGCTGTCTTGTTTTGGTAGTATAAGGTAGCCCTTCCCATTCCACAACGGAACTGTCCAGAGTGCGAATGCCGCTGCCCATGAGGCTGGTTGACACGCACAGTCCTGGCTTGGGTAAGGCAGAACTGGGGCAAGGAGGCTATCCCAGTCAGGCAGCAGAGGCAGAGGAGTGGCCGAGGCACTCAGATTGAGACCAGCTCCTTGGGTTCTTAGGGAGCCCCGTGCAGCAAAGAAGCGGAGACTAGCAATGTTGGTTAAGCCCCCCCCACTTGCGGATTTTCTTAGAAGAAAAAAGGCAATGACTCCAGCTACAGCTTTTGGTAAAAGGAGCTGTGGCCGAATATGGGTGAGGGGTGGGCAGAGTGGTGGTTGGAAGTGAGGGAGAACGAGAGTGAGGTGTGTGAGGATGATGAGGCTGAGATGGCAGTGTTGTGTGGTAGCAGTGGGTGAGGAGCACAGAGAGTGAAAGTTACCTGCGTGTGAGAGTGGGGAACCCCACCCTGACGTCTCACTCAGAGCAAAGAATGTGCATGTGTTTCACTTCCACTGCATTACTAACAATTGTACCTGTTTACTGTTTCCACTGCTCACCTCTGCCCATCTGTGCGAACATCCCAAGCCCTCAGGCCACAGACAGACAGGCTGCACGAATATTCTAAGGGTGACAGTTAAACACAGACTGCTTCATGGCCTGGTGCGCCAGGAAAAAGACATTTTACCTGGCTCAGGTATGGACTTTCGGTGATTTGAAGATCCGAGTACCTGCCCGCAACAGGGAGGGACGTCCTGTGAAAATTTGGGGGCGATACGTCCAGCAGCTTCTGAGGGAGACCATCAGGGACAAACACACTGTTAGATTTTTATATAGAGAGATTTACTACATCTCAGGAATTCTGGTAGGCAGAAATGTTTCCAGAACAGACGGGCCAAAGAACTCAACTTCCGACTGATGAGCTGGGAGCCAGCCCCTGACTCCCCTACCCCCAAGTTTGGTGGGCTCAAAGAAAAGTTTGAATTGAAGGATATGTGCAGAGGCAAGGCAGAATCCTGCATGTACTTAATTAATTCCCCTGACTGAAATCAGCGGACTTCGCATTAGCTGGACAGCTCCCCTCTGCTCGGAGTGGCTTTGCCTGTGATACAAACATCACCTGTTCTCTTTCAAAAGTACTAACGGGGAGCTTGTGCGCGAGTTCTTCAAGCATGACCTGTGCTCAGATTCTTCTAAAAACAAAACAAAAAACTAATTAGAATTTAAAAATGGGAAAGAAATTCTTTGTAAACTCAAATTTCTAAGCGAGTGGCATTCTAACCAAAGCAAACAAAATTAAAGGAACCTTTTGCTTTTGAACTAAGGGATTTACATAAATATAATTGCTTGCTAATGCTAAGATCCCGAAAACACAACAGTGTCTAGACAGCCTGGGCTCAAACTCCCCTTGCTTAACCGATTCTCTCCAACAGCACCCTTCAAGATCAAAAGCATTATTTATGGCACCCGTAGAAGAGAGCTGTATGGTCTTCCAATTCACCTTACCTTGTGAATTGTCCCCTGTTAGGGAACTGTTCCAGCTACCAAATGCAAAGACGATTAAGTGAAGCAGTTTTTCTGGGGTGCAGGTAGAAGAAGAAGAAGAGTTTGGATTTATATCCCCCCTTTCTCTCCTGCAGGAGACTCAAAGGGGCTGACAATCTCCTTGCCCTTTTCCCCTCACAACAAACACCCTGTGAGGTAGGTGGGGCTGAGAGAGCTCCGAGAAGCTGTGACTAGCTCAAGGTCACCCAGCGGGCGTGTGTGGGAGTGTACAGGCTAATCTGAATTCCCCAGATAAGCCTCCAGCTCAGGCGGCAGAGCTGGGAATCAAACCCGGTTCCTCCAGATTAGATACACGAGCTCTTAACCTCCTATGCCACTGCTGCTCCCAGAACCCCAAAGGAGTTCCTAAAGAGGAGCCCGCACTGGAGGCCACAGAAGATGCCATCAGTGATACCTGCCCTTCACCAGAGATCCAATGGGCACCTTCAAAGCCCCCAGAGATGGAGAGTCGTCGTCGTCGTCGTCGTCGTCGTCGTCGTCGTCGTCGTCGTCGTCGTCGTCGTCGTCGTCGTCGTCGTCGTCGTCGTCGTCGTCGTCTTCTTCTTCTTCTTCTTCTTCTTCTTCTTCTTCTTCTTCTTCTTCTTCTTCTTCTTCTTCTTCTTCTTCTTCTTCTTCTTCTTCTTCTTCTTCTTCTTCTTCTTCTTCTTCTTCTTCTTCTTCTTCTTCTTCTTCTTCTTCTTCTTCTTCTTCTTCTTCTTCTTCTTCTTCTTCTTCTTCTTCTTCTTCTTCTTCTTCTTCTTCTTCTTCTTCTTCTTCTTCTTCTTCTTCCGGGTTTGGAACAGTGAGGTCTTCTGAAATCTCCAAGGAACAGTGAGGTCTTCTGAAATCTCGTCTGCAGGGTTACTTGCCACAACTTCCTTGCCTGCAAAGAGGACTCAGCAGGCACAATCCTGACCACGGAACAAATAAATAGCAATTAGGATTACCAAACTCCAGGAAGGGTCTGAGGAGCTCCCCAAATTACAACTGATCTTCACTGAGCATTGCAGCCACTCCTGGCGTCTGCTGCGGCCAGGCCTGGAGTGGCTCCCTGCAGCGGATTCCATCAGCTTTTCTAGAAGAAGAAGGAGGAGGAGGAGGAGGAGGAGGAGGAGGAGGAGGAGTTTGGATTTATATCCCCCCTTTCTCTCCTGTAGGAGACTCAAAGGGGCTGACAATCTCCTTGCCCTTCCCCCCTCACCTTAAAGCACCCTGTAGAGGTGGGTGGGAGCTGAAGAGGAAACTCAAGAGCTGTGACTTCCCATGGGAATTAGCCCAGCTGGCGTGTGTGGGAGTCTGAATTCCCCAGATAAGCCTCCACAGCTCAGGCGGCAGAGCTGGGAATCAAACCCGGTTCCTCCAGATTAGATACAGGAGCTCTTAACCTCCTATGCCGCTGCTGCCTCATACGCCACTGATAGCTCATTTATACGGCTACCAATGGTGGTAGCAATTTCACTACTACCAGTTGTAGCAATACTGCTGCTGCCACTACTACTGGTGAGGATGATTCCTGCTACTTTTCCCACTGGTCCAGGGAATGATGGCATAGTCTAAAAGGCAGACAGACAAAAACTGTGGCCAAGGGACCGCGCCAGCTCAGTTACTCGGGAGAAAGGGAAGGGTTGGGGAGGGGGAGCCAAAGTATTCCCCTATTGCTTAATTAATGGAAAGAGCCCAGCGCATCGGCCAGCCGTTCGCCAACAAGAAGGTGGATTCTGCTATAAAAGGCCTCATTCATGAGTTGCCAAGAGATTCATGACCTGTTCTTGAATTCACACAAAAATTAGGAGGGGAGCGGGAGCAGCAGCAACTGACTGGCTAATTTAGCAGCTTGAGAGGTGCAGCTGGTGCCCCTGTTTGTACTGAGGGGGGGGGGGCATAGGGGCTCCTCCCTCTCTGCGATTAATTCCTTCCTCCCCTCTCCAGTTGTTTTTTCATCACATGAGACCGCAACTGCAAGAAGGGAGTGGCGTCACTTTGTTTCTGCCGGGAAATGCTCTCCTCTTCTCTTTTTATGAAATAAAAGGACCTTTGGTACGACTTTGCCTGAATGGGGAACACGATGAGGGTGCCCTTCTGCGAACTGCGGCCTCCGTCTGAATCCGCCGGGTAGAAAATTCTCCCCGCACGGCATCTAGACAGAAAGTTTGTTTTTTTATTTCATGTGCTTGGAAATCAACTTCTCTTTCCTGCACATCATATTAATGCACAAGTTTGGAGAATGGTTAGATCATCTTTCTGTGGCCTGGTGTAGTCACAGTTTTCTGTGATTTAGTCTCAAATGACCTTGGATTCTAAACTGATGCCGTGGGTACTGAGCCAAACTGGAAACTGCAATTGGTCCAGTATTCAGTGGCAAGGGTTTTTATGGGAACTCCTATACGATTGCACAGTGAGCAGCAGTGGCGTAGGAGGTTAAGAGCTCGTGTATCTAATCTGGAGGAACCGGGTTTGATTCCCTGCTCTGCCGCCTGAGCTGTGGAGGCTTATCTGGGGGATTCAGAGTAGCCTGTGCACTCCCACACACGCCAGCTGGGTGACCTTGGGCTAGTCACAGCCTCTCAGAGCTCTCTCAGCCCCACCCACCTCACAGGGTGTTTGTTGTGAGGGGGGGAAGGGCAAGGAGATTGTAAGCCCCTTTGAGTCTCCTGCAGGAGAGAAAGGGGGGATATAAATCCAAACTCTTCTTCTTCTTCTTCTTCTTCTTCTTCTCCTCCTCCTCCTCCTCCTCCTCCTCCTCCTCCTCCTCCTCCTGTACTGTACCAGTTGAATTCCAGATCAGATTCAAGGCTCTGGTGTTAACCTTTAAAGCCCTGAATGGTCTGGGGCCCTGTCAATGTCTGGGACGCATCCTCCCAATTGCACTCCCGAGGCTTGCATTGTGCTCACAGGAAGCAACCTGCTGGGGTCCCCAGACTCAAGAAGAATCCTGACTGGTGGAGGTCTCTACCACCCTGAGACCTGGACCCAGTGGATAATGGAACCTGGTCTCCCACAGGCCTGCAAGGCAAGAGGGTAATTCCATGTTCAATGACCTGGTTGAGGAGTAGTTGCATAGTGCGTTACCATTCTTGCCTGGCCTCCTTTCCGCCTCCCCCTTTCCCCCTTCCCGCCCCTCCCTCCTACTCCCCCCAGGGAAAATGGGCCTTGACCAGACGATGGGCTCCCACTTCCTCATTCCCCCTTCCCACAGGTTGGGTGGGACACGACCAGATGACCGGATGAAGCACTGCTGCACCACACGGGCTCTTGTGATACTTGGCTCTTGTCTCCTTTTCCTTTTCTTCATCTTGAGCTGATGTAATTTGACTGACCAGTTCTTATCCCCCAGTGGAGAGCGGAACAGAGAATGAAGTGGCCCCAAATTTGTGTATATGTGGTAATTTTTTAGTTACCTGTTAATTTGATCTTACATTATTTAAGCTGGCTTATCTTATCACGTATTGATGATTGATTCTGAGTAGCATATACTGTTGATATCTGCTATCATCAACCTTTTATTGGCATGAGTTTAAAATACAACAGAGAGGTTGAGGGAGGAGTAAGTTAAAATAAGTGGGTTCAGACATTTCCATCAGTTAAAACAATAAATAAATAAATAAATAAATAAATAAACTAAAATCTGTTGGTGAGAATCTGTTGTTATAGTGTACCAGAGGGAATTTGGCTTAGCGATCCAAGGGATCTCTAAGGGGAGACTGATCCTACAAAACAGATACGAAAGATTTGACCTTAATCTGATAGGTAGACATGGATTCTCAGTTATACTGGGTCTACATATTGTCTTCTAGATGAAACATATAGTTAGCTTAATCCTAGGAGGATGTGCTGCCGATAGTTCGATGGCTTTGTGAGTAGAGGACACTATATATCTGCTATATATTGATTATGTGGAAGCTGCCCTAAGCCAGGCTGGATAGGGCTGGATTTAAAACCCAATGAAGTGTAAAAGAACTGCTCTTGTGCTGGCCTGTGCAAGCGCTCTCAGTCGTGTGCCTACACGAAGACCACTTCAGAACAACAATTACAGATAGGTACAGCGTTGTTTACTTTTGTACAAAGTATCCTCAGTGCTATCTCCCCTGCTCCAGCGTAAAACACAAGATTAATTAGCACTAACAAGCTGATTTTATTTTTCATGTTTACTATTTATGAATATCTGGCCCCTTCCACACACGCAGAGTAATGCATTTTCAAACCACTTTCACAACTGTTTGCAAGTGAATTTTGCTATTCTGCACAGCTTCAAAGAGCATTGAAAGCAGTTTGAAAGTGCATTATTCTGCATGTGCAGAAAGTCTGACAAGCCATTTTAAAGTGCTAATTTATTCCCATTTATTACTTTTTTAACTGTATTTTTTTAATATATATATATATATATATTATACCAGTACTAAGTAAATTGGTTCCATTATTATTTGGCCTGGAATCAAATTTTAAAATATCAAATGTAATTACATAAAACAAGCGTCTAGAACTTCTTATAAAGGCCGTTATCTTCTCCAATCTGTCTGTCAGTATTGGCATGGTGGGATACCTATTGCTGTATTATTTTGCTTTTAACTTGCTAAACAGATCTATTTTTATTGCAATTTTATATTAGATTGTATTTTTACATTGATGTGTAGGGCTATTTACTGTCATTTGCTCTGGCTATTTCTTAAAAAAAATAAAATCTGAAGTGATTTGAATCCCTCGAAGTCAACCGTCAAGTTATGTGGACTATTTCCTTGCTACTGAACTATACTTGAGGACCTGCAGAATGTGTGTGTGTAAATCCCTGATCTATCTATGCCTAGTAAAGGGTTAATACAAAGATAATGAAAGATTTATGAATGTCCAAGCTAAACACAAAGGCTTAGCCAGTATTATATAGAGATTCCCAGTCTTTTTGAGCCTTGAGGCACTTTGGGTGTGATCTTTCACAGTGAAGGCCCCAGCCACAAATGGCTAGCTGCAAGCAGAATTATACAGGAGGCAAAGCTAGCACACAAAAGGCTGCCTACGGTTTGCAGCTTCGGTCACATAGTGAAGATTCCTTATCATTTGTGATGTCAACGGCTCCCCAAGCCGTGCATTTTTTATATCTCTACCGCCAATAAAATCTCCAAGGGCCAATCAGAAGCCTTGCTGAGCAAAAGCCTCACCTAGCCCCACCTACTTTCTAAAAGCACTTGGTGAGCACTAAGAAATGTGCTGACGGGCACCCTCTAGTCCGGGGGCATTATGCTGGGGACCCTTGATGTACATCACGGCTATTTCCCCCACTCTGCAAAGGCAACTGCAAATCTGCCATCAGGTCCCTTGGGAGCTTTTAATGGGGCATCCAGAGAGTCCTGACTAGAAGAAGAAGAAGAAGAAGAAGAAGAGAAGAGAAAGAAGAGAAGAGAGAAGAAGAAGAGAGAAGAGAAGAAGAAGAAGAAGAAGAGAAGAAGAAGAACAAAGAGAAGAGAAGAAGAAGAGAGAACAAGAACAAGAACAAGAACAAGAACAGAACAAGAACAAGAACAAAGAAGGTTTAGATTTATATCCCCCCTTTCTCTCCTGCAGGAGACTCAAAGGGAGCTGACAATCTCCCTTACCCTTCCCCCACTCACAACAAACACCCTGTGAGGTGGTGGGAGACTGAGAGGAGCTCACGAGGCTGTGACCTTAAGCCAGTCACTTATTTGAAGTGTGTGGGAGTGTACAGGCCCAATCTGAATTCCCCAGATAAGCCTCCACAGCTCAGGCAGCAGAGCGGGGAATCAAACCAGTTCCCTCAGATTAGATACATGAGCTCTTAACCTCCTACGCCACTGCTAGGGTGGTGCAGTGGTTAAGAGTGGGGACTCTAATCCTGGAGAACCAATTCGATTCCCCACTCACTCCATCAATGAAACCCTGCTGGGTTATCACGGGGGAACCCATGGTTCTCTACCAAACTCTCTCCAGCCCACCCTGCCTCACAAGATGTCTGTTGTGGGGAGAGAAAAAGCAAAAGGAGTTTGTAAGCCGCTTTGAGACCCTTTATAGTTGAGACAAGCAGGGTATAAATCCAAGCTCTACTTCCTCTACAATCCACCCACAAGAGAGTTCTGCACCTTTTGGGATTCTGACCCAAAGGCTTTCCTTGGCCGAGAATGCGGCTGAGGTGCTCAATGTGGACTCGGGCTGTATGGCCATGTTCTGAGTACAGTGATGGCGAACCTTTTTTTCAAAACCCGAGGTGCCCCAAATTGCATCCCAAAACCCACTTATTTGCTCATGAGAATTTCCTTGACAATTCCCAACCTGAATCACGGAGGGTTTGGTACTTATAGAAAAAACTGATGGTTGGCTCACAGAAATGCGTTACTCAGGAGTAAGCTTGGTGGTAGATGGTGGCTTTGCTTTGAAGCAACCATGCAATTCTTCCAACAGGTGAATCATGACCCTAGGAGTGTTTACTCAGAAACGAAGCCCCATTTGCCAGCAATGGCTTTACTCCCAGGTAAAAGGATTATACTTTGGTTCTTAGCATGAAAATCAGTGGGGTTTAACAGAAGCTTATCAGGGGTTACCTACACTGCTTCCCCAAAAGGAAACTAGGTCTTAGGTTTAATGCTAATAATCGGGCCAGTGACTCCAGACCAGCCCTAGATATTATTATTGGGGGGGAGGAGGCACTTTCTGCTAGCGGCGTTACTTACAGAGAGGCTCTCTGAGTGCCACCTCTGGCACCTGTGCCAGAGGTTCGCCACCACTGTTCTAGTAGCATTTTCTCCTGACGTTTCGCCTGCATCTGTGGCTGGCATCTTCCTTTGAACGTTGTGTTGCTTCCCATATAAAAATCACCCAATCCAGCCTTGGTAGGAAAAAATCTCTTTTAATGGATGTCCCCAACCTCTTGCACAGTTAAGATATCAGAAGGGCGCTGTAGCGTTTTCCCAGGCGATACTGTTTCAATCTGACATGGAAGCTTGAGAAACTTTGTTTTGATCCCGTCAAGGATTTGAGTTCTTACGCTGAGATTTGCTTTGATCCAGCCAGCTTGGCCGTGCTGTGTCTTAGCTCGGGATCATATGGGAAATTTCAAGGGAAACTTGCTTGATTAAAACAATTAGATACATCGAGCTCAAGGGCCTCTTCCTCTATCCACAGGTTGACTCACTGTTTATTTAAGGTATCGATATACACGATGGGGTCATGAATCCATCTCAGCATGTAGAAAGGCTAGTGATATTTTGCTTGCAGGAAGCAGCCAACCTACCATCGCAACTTCCAGCAACAGGGCTGCTACAACCATGAATGTGGCTCCCAGCTTCACACACACACACATCCCAATTCCTGCTGGAAATGTCTCTCCCCAGAGATTCATGCTCTGAGACCAGGGGTAAGCAACCTCTGACCCGTGTGCCAACTGATGGCATTGTGCTTGGCAAATGGGCATGCTCTGCTCTAGCAGCTGGGGTGTAGTCAAGCCAGGGTTGCTGGCTGGCACCGCTATGGGGCGTTGCTTTGCATTTGGAGCAGGGACGTCACCAACTGGGAGCCCCTGCAATAGCAAGGTGCCATCCCCTCCCATTCCCGCCTCCAGTCTACATGACTACCATGCACTCCCGATTTCAGACTCCGTTTCCATTTCCATGATTGCTGGCTAGTGCTGCCCCAGACTGTGAGGTGGGTGCAGGAGGGTTTCAACCTTGTGAAGAGCAGAATCTATCCATGCTGCTCCCACCCCCCAGTATGGAGTTGCCTCTGCAACTAGCACAGTCATTTTATTTTCTCCACCCCCACCCCACCCCTTTTGTTTGCTGGCATACCAGCATCTCAGCCAGAACTGAGATCCAAACAGGTTGCCAATACCTGATGTAGGCTCAAGAGCAAAGCCTGGGCGGTTGGGGGCCGAGGTGTGGTCTTATGCGCAAACAGGCAGAACCTTCAAGCCATGCATGGTTGAGGAACCAGAAGAGCAAAGGGCAACAAGCCAAAAGTTGAGCCTTCAAATCAAGGATGTAGGTGGTGGTGGTGGCTGTTCCCGGGTTTAACCTCCCCCACCCCATTACATGTCCAAAGCTCCGCCCCCCGTTTGCAATTTTTGTATTTTTTTAGTGTTTTTTCAGTTTTTGGCCTGCAGGTGCAGTTTTTAGGCTAGCAGCACCATAATTTCAGGGATTTTTTGAGAGACTCTCCTGATGATACCACCCAGGTTTGGTGAGGTTTGGTTCAGGGGGTCCAAAGTTATGGATTCCCAAAGGGGGTGCCCCATCTCCCATTGTTTCCAATGGCAGCTAATAGGAGATGGGGGCTACACCTAATCCCTAACCCAAAGCAACATCGCCTTTCAAATGTTGTTTTAACTAAGAGCCCCAGATTCTCCCTTTGGGTGGATTTAAAAAGGAGAGTCTAGACTCCCTAATTTAAACACTATTGAAGGAAATTGATGCTGTTTGGGGGGTGGATTCCAGCTGTCACTGTGGCTGCCCATGGGGGTGGAGCATGAAACTCAGATTGTGCACCTGGCTCCATTTTCCCTAGCTACGCCTCTGCCCAGGGGGGGGGAGAGGAGGAGGAGGAGGAGGAGGAGGAGGAGGAGGAGGAGGAGGAGGAAGAGGAGGAGGAGGAGAAGAAGAAGAAGAAGAAGAGTTTGGATTTATATCCCCCCTTTCTCTCCTACAGGAGACTCAAAGGGGCTTACAATCTCCTTGCCCTTCCCCCCCACAACAAACACCCAGTGAGGTAGGTGGGGCTGAGAGAGCTCCGAGAAGCTGTGACTAGCCCAAGGTCACCCAGCTGGCGTGTGTGGGAGTGCACAGGCTAATTTGAATTCCCCAGCTAAGCCTCCACAGCTCAGGCAGCAGTTCCTGGTTCCTCCAGATTAGATACACCTCCTACGCCACTGCTGCTGGGAGGGCAGAAGGGACTGCTGGCTGCCGGCTGGGAGCCCAGCCGGTGGGGGGCGGGGCAGGGTGGGCGGGGCAGGGGAGTCTGCCATCCCTGGCCTCAGCTGCTTTTATAAGCACTGAAGCCAGGGGCAGGGCTTCTGAGGGAGACATGGCCATGCCCACAGGGGCAGGTGGGGGTGTGGCCCCACCCCCCGAACCCACCCCAAAATCTGTACCTACGTCACTGCTTCAAGCCATGCAGGAAATAGCCTTTTCCTTGGTTCCCGGCCTCTCAACCCCAGGCTCAGTCTTCCCTTGGAGAAAGAGGCAAGAACTCTGGAAATCTGTCAGACACTGAAAACAGCCTGCCCCACCCTATGGCGATGGCCACCATCTTTAAGAGGGGAAGAAGAAGAAGAGTTTGGATTTATATCCCCCCTTTCTCTCCTGCAGGAGACTCAAAGGGGCTGACAATCTCCTTGCCCTTCCCCCCTCACAACAAACACCCTGTGAGGTGGGTGGGGCTGAGAGAGCTCCGAGAAGCTGTGACTAGCCCAAGGTCACCCAGCGGGCGTGTGTGGGAGTGCACAGGCTAATCTGAATTCCCCAGATAAGCCTCCACAGCTCAGGCGGCAGAGCTGGGAATCAAACCCGGTTCCTCCAGATCAGAGTGCACCTGCTCTTAACCTCCTACACCACTGGTGATAGGTCTTGGAAACTTAACCCAATAAACAAACTCCGAAACGATTGTCAGCAGCGTTTATTGATGAAACTGGCATCTCAGGTCCCATATATCCCCCCCTCCTGAATTCCCAGAGACGGCATTTGGGGCTGAGACAGCCAGCAGTGGAGCGTACCTTTTTATATTAGTGTAAGGTTGCGTTTCAACCTTGAGGTGGCTCCTGCTGTAGGTTCTGGCGGGGCGCCCGGAATAGTTATCAGTTGATGCTTTCTTGTCTGTGTGAAACTGGGTGAGTTTCTGGGTGAGAACCTAAATTGTTTACTGTTTTCTTGCTCTTGGCGGGAACTTCTCTGAAGCCCATAAAAGCAGCTGCTTGTGTGTGTGTGTGGGGGGGGGAGTTAGTTCCTGCATTGCCTGTTACTGACTTAGAATGCCAGCTCAATAAAGAACTTAATACAGTTGCTTTTGACTGGACTTTACTGGTTCGTTACAATTAGGTGCTGGGGAAGACAGGCAGGAGAATGCTGCTGCTGCCGCTGCCACCGCCGCCATCTTGTTTGTGCGCTTAGAAGCACCTGGTTGGCCACCGCATGGACAAACTGCTGGACTTGAGGGACCTCGGTCTGATTCAGCACGGTTTTTCTTAGGTTCTGAAAACAAAAGGGAAAAGAATACTCAAAAAATTATACCTGACCACAAGAGTTTTGACTTGCAAAAGTTTGTGCCCCATAAATCTTGTTCTCTAAGGTACTGCTGGACTCCGATCTAGCTGTTATAGTGCAGATCAACACAGGGCTTCCTCTGAAACTGGAAAAAACAATGCCCATCCGCATTCTGAACTGGCAGGGCCAAGATTTGTCCTCCCGCATGATGTGCCCACGGTGACTAAATCTGAGGTCCCGCCCTCTCACGGAACTGTCCCAGGGGAGCACCTTCTGCTCCGGCCAGCAGTGACCTGGCTGTTCAATTTACAGGACATTTCCTGGTGGGCCACCTGGTGGTCAAGACCCAACAACTCTGCCAGCCAATCAGGAGCCCACTTGGCTCCAAAGCCGTTGTGGCTTAGGGTCCAGCTTCATACTCACCTCCCTCCTGCAGTGCTGCTATTTTGTGGGAGGAGGAATAGAGAGTGTGAATGTACATTGTGAGCCCCTGAAGTGGTGGCTCGGGGCATCATGGGGACATCCATCTGGGCTTGTTCCAGGCCGATTCTGCTCCGAGCCACTGCAGATATCACACCAGAAACCCTGGTGGCTCTTCTCTACACTCACGGCTGCTTGCCATGCCAGGAAAAGTGATCCCAGGTACTGCGGAGGAGCTGCAACGATGGCACTTCTGTTAGACACTTGATGCTGATGGTCACCATCCCACACCTATCATGCATGGAAAGGCCATTTTTGTTCCACCTTCTGGGACTAGATCGCAAGCAAGAGAGAGTCTGACCACCAGATATCTTTTGAGTAAGAGATTTTCCAGCCATCTGGGGGGAACCATCTAAAACAGTGGTGGCGAACCTTTGGCACTCCAATTGGCCATGCTGGCAGGGGCTGATGGGAATTGTAGTCCATAACATCTGGAGTGCCAAAGGTTCGCCACCACAGATCTAAAATAACACAACTACAAAGAAGCATGAATACACCGAAAGGCTTGGAGGCAAATGAAGGGTTTGTTTCTTTCTGGGACAAAATTGATTTGCTTGTGCGACACACAGGAGGCCTCTGAGATTCTGTGGCTAAGGCAGGGAACTGAGTCTGGCAGAAAAGGCCCGATTTGATTCTTCAGCTTTGTTTTGTAGAATTCAAGCTTCTTTCGAAGAAGGTGCTCAGGAGCAGCAGCAGCAGCAGCAGAAGGCCATTGCTTTCACATCCTGCCTGTGAGCTCCCAAAGGCACCTGGTGGGCCACTGCGAGTAGCAGAGAGCTGGACTAGATGGACTCTGGTCTGATCCAGCAGGCTAGTTCTTATGTTCGAGCCCCGGGGCTCCCATCTCCGGCTTCGGTTGCATGGCCAGCATGCGCTGACTTAAAAGGGTCTTATTGCTACAAAACTGGAAGTGTCTTATTGTCCAAGCGACTGGCTTTGTCCTTGCCTGTTCATACTGCTTTGCTGTTCAATAAGTGGGAAACAGAGGAATGTCTAGCAATGGTTAGAGCTGACGAGACATTGCTCTCAAAAATGTTACGTCACAAAGATTTCCGACACTGACGGAATAATCTCTTCCCCACTTCAGGGAAGCCCAAGTTCAAGAAAATAAGCATCTCACCCTCCGGTGCAAGACCAAAGGTTCTTCAAGTCCAGCAAATTGCACCCTCCAGTGGACAACCAGATGCTGCCTGAAGGCCCCAAGCAGGGCAAGAAAGCTGTTCTTCAACAGAGATGATTCCTTCTTACATCAGGCTGGTCCATCAAGTCCACCACCCTTCCTGAAGAGCACAGGTGTCAAACTCGCGCCCCTCCAGATGTTATGGACTACAGTTCCCAGCATCCCCTGCCAGCATGATGCTGGCAGGGGATGCTGGGAACTGTAGTCCATAACATCTGGAGGGGCGCGAGTTTGACACCTGTGCTGAAGAGCAATCTTGCCTCTGTGTCCTGCTCTTCCTCTCAGGATGCATGCAAAGAAAGCCATGACATCCCTGCCCTCCAAGTCTGCTCACCACCAACAGGTCCTCCCCCAAATGTGGAGGACTGAATGTGGAGCTGCCATTCATGCTTCCTTCCTGCCCCTTCCAAGCAGCCCCTATGGCCTGATCCATTATCTGGGCAAGGGGTTGGAGCACCACTCTCCCCAATCTCCTGCTCCATCCTTGGTGGTGCTCCCACTTTTTGTCACAGGCTGGTTCCTCCCAGGTTCTTGCTTGTCTGGGCCCCTCCTGTGACCTGCTCAGGCTATGACAGTTTGGCTCCTGCTGGCTGACTCCATGCTAGTCAACTGGTCTGATGGCCTCTATGTTGGTTCTTTTCCAGCATGGTCTTTATTGTCCCAGTGCCAGGAGATGATGTCCTCAGGTGGTGTCTGAAGGTCTGGGGCCCAGGACGAAGGTAGCAAGGCCCATATCTAGTTGACGTGGCTACCTTCTGTCCAGGTTTCCATTCTTGGGAGCTATGGATGAGTTGATGGTGGCCATCTGAGGTTCTGAGAGGCAGGTGGGACCTGCTTCACTCCTGCAGAATTGGGGAAGTCCTCCACTTTGCTGAAGGAGGGTCAGCCGACAGGCCAGCAGCTGTTCCTGGACACTGACAACATCTGCCAACCCACTCACCCCCCGCCACCTCTCACTACTCTAGTTCCGTGGTGGCGAACCTTTGGCACTCCAGATGTTATAGACTACAATTCCTATCAGCCCCTGCCAGCATAGCCAATTGGCCATGCTAACAGGGGCTGATGGGAATTGTAGTCCATAACATCTGGAGTGCCAAAGGTTTGCCACCACTGCTCTAGTTGAACAGCTTACGTTAGTTAATATCTAACTCTGCTTTTGACTTGTATCTTCCTGAATCTGTGATGTGCGTTCTGTCTGAGATGCAGCTATCTTGGCTTTAAATAACTTCAACGCATTTTGCACTCTTGATTCTGATGAATGTAGCCATGTCTAATGCGCAAAGGAGCTGAGAAGAAGACCCAGCAGGGAGCGGGCAAGCGGTCAGCTGCAGAAGGCCACAGAGTCAGCGTGACCCCGCCATCCTTTTGTGCCACCTCTTGCCTGTCCTTGGACGGATACTCTCAGATCTAATATCCTGCTTCTTCTTGGAAGACTCTTCCTAGCTCGCAAGAGAGCACCATGCTATCGTTCCTGCTTTCTTATCCTAAACGTACTTCCTAATAAACATTTACCTTTTGCCCTTTTAATCAGTGCATTAGCCACTTCTCTGTGCAATAAACTCCAACAGATTCTCCCATTCAATTTCCTTTGAAATTATTCCCCCTTTGACGTTTAATGTAACTCGCTCGGAGGTCCTGGCCAAATTCCTACTTACACGGATGTTGAATTCGATAGCCACAAGGCATCGTTTCCAAGTGGGCTGACAGCATTTACATCTCACTGCACAACCTGGACACCACTCACGGTTACATTCAGAATTGCCTCCCTGCTCGTCGGTAGGTGCGGGCACAGAAATTTGATTCAGATTCTGTTTGGTACATTAAATAATTTTATTAGGACTACTACACTGCTTTGGACTCTTTAATCTATTATTTATTCATCTCCAGTTGTTTTCAATGGGAAGCCCGTTGTTTGGCTGGAGCTGGGTTTCCTAGTCAATTGAGATGAAATTTTCATAGGAACCTGCCTGCCAAATTTCAGACAGATGGGAAAAACATCCCCATTTGAAAAGCACTTAAAATTCTGCCTTGCGCAGCCGGGCTAGATTGGCGTGCGTGTGTGATTTTCATCCTTTCCCAGGAAAAGTGGGGTGCAGGCGGCCCGTTTCTGAATGTACAGTCTGGAAGGCCAGTCTGTTTTTCAGTTAAAACAGAGCATTTGTGCAAGAGGAGCGAAGTGCAACCACTCTGCCTTGCCACCTGTTGCTCAGTTGATTTCAGCGTTTTTCTCAACCCCGCTGATTTTCAGTATCAACTCTGATGTTCGAAGTGAGGCTCGAAGAAGCAAAAGGGGACCACGCTTGGCCCCCCCACCTGTCGCTCTGGTTTTGCTTAAAAAAAATAATCTACCCCCTGCTTACATATGGACAGCCCCTCTACAGCCCCGCCCACTCTACAGCCCCACCCTCTACAGCCCCACCCTCTACAGCCCCACCCTCTACATCCGTCTTATTTTCCGGGGATGTCTTATATTCGGGGAAACAGGGTAAGTCAGTAGTGGGATCCAAAAATTTTAGTAATAGGTTCCCATGATGGTGGGATTCAAACTGCGGCATAGCGCCAATGGGGCTGGGCAGGGCATGATGGGGTTTTTATGGTGTTGTATCCAGTCCCTCCAATTGGGGGAAACAGCATCGCTTTCAATGTTATTTAAACTGAGGACCCCAGATTCTCCCTTTACGGTGGATTTAAAAGGAGAATCTGGGCTCCCTCGTTTAAACAAGTGATGCTGGAATCCACCCCCAAACAGCATC
The DNA here is from genome assembly GCF_021028975.2 of Sphaerodactylus townsendi. Classification (NCBI taxonomy): domain Eukaryota; kingdom Metazoa; phylum Chordata; class Lepidosauria; order Squamata; family Sphaerodactylidae; genus Sphaerodactylus; species Sphaerodactylus townsendi. The sequence continues at coordinate 125,877,182 of NC_059431.1, read as the reverse complement.
ATTTTCAGTGGTGTTTAAACTAGGGAGCCCAGATTCTCCTTTTAAATCCACCTTAAAGGGAGAATCTGGGGTCCCCAGTTTAAACAACATTGAAAGTGATGCTATTTTGGGATTGATTCTCCCCCACCCTGAAACAGCATCACTTGCAATGTTTAAACTGGGGATCTCAGATTCTCCCTTTAAATCCATGTCAAAGGTGGGGGGATTTAAAAGGAAAATCTGGGGAAATTTGGGAGGTGCCTGCTGGCAGGGGTGCAATTGTTAAGCTAGCAGCACCAAACGTTCAGGGAATCTTTAGGAGACTCCCCTAATGATACCACCCAGGTTTGGTGAAGTTTGGTTCAGGGGGTCCAAAGTTATGGACCCTCAAAATGTAGCCCCCATTTCCTGTTAGCTCCCATTGGAAACAATGGATGATGGGGCACCCCCTTTGGGAGTCCATAGCTTTGGACCCCCTGGACCAAACTTCACAAAACCTGGGTGGTACCAGTAAAAGATTCTCCTGATGATACCTCCCATGTTTGGTGAAGTTTGGTTCAGGGGGTCCAAAGTTATCGACCCTCAAAGGTGTAGCATCCTCTCCTATTAGCTCCCATTGGAAACAATGGGGGATGGGGCACCCCTTTTGGGAGTCCATAACTTTGGACTCCCTGAACCAAACCTCACCAAACCTGGGTGATAGCATCAGGAAAGTCTCCCACAACATCCCTGAAATTTTGGTGCTGCTAGCCTAAAAACTGCACCCTCTGCAGGCCAAAAATGGAAAAACACTGCAAATACAAAAAATCCCACAAACAAACCTGCGCCCCCCACAGGGCTGTGCCCAGGGCAACTGCCCACTTTGCCCAATGGGAGGAATGCCTCTGCCGCCGCATCAGGCAGCCGCACTCCGATGTGGAGCTCCGTTGCTGGGTTGGGATGACTGCTGCTTAGTGGAAGCACAAACACACCACGCACTACCTGCGGCCGGCCACACATCCCTGTCACATCTGAGAAACAGCAGGACACTGACTCCGAAAGCTGTGACGGGGTGACATTCACCTTCTTTGTCAGCATCGTTGGCTGAAAACGTGGAGTAGCCGGAACCCGTTCCAACGTGTTTTCACACTTCACTACAGCTGAGCTGGAATTTTTTCTGACTGTGGAGCAGAAGGCAATAGCTGCAATAAATGCTCCACCTTTCCCCAATCATCTCAAATTATTCACATGAAAGATCCTGTTTTCTCTCTTGGACTCTAATGAAGCTCCTGTTGAACCAATTATTCACTCACTATTCATGCACTGTCTAACAAGGAAGTCTCTGATGCGCCGTCATTAGGAGGAAGACATGATTGGCTCAGTTTCCCTTTCCCCGCCCCCCCCACTCTTCCTCCCCCGTCCCCCCCGGCTTCAAAAATGGTTGTTTTTAGCTGGGATTCTCCAGTCCCACAGTTTGATGGAAAGTGATAAAATGAACCCGGCTACGAAGATTAGCGAAAATGAGAAAACACTTGAGATGGGTGCGTTGGAGTGGTGTGCTTGAGACATGGATTCTTTTTTGGCAAGATATCAGTGATGAAGAGTAAACGTGAGCTAGGAAGGGTGAAGGATGCAGGAGGAACAGCGTTTAGACTTTAGTGGGATAATTAACTTGGCAATTAAGAGCATGGCGTATTCTGCTTTTGTCCTGCAGAGCCAACAACATATGTGAAGTTCATCCTTCATCCACAATTTCAACGCTCCGTTTCTTCCAACCATGAGAAGCAGCCAGGCGGTAGAAGCCAAAGATGACTTTTCCCCCATCAAGTCACAGCTGACATGGAAACCCCTGGTGGGGCTGCCCAGGCAAGAAACATTTGGAGGTAGTTTCTCATTGCCTCCCTCTGCACCACACCCTTGGCATTCCTTGGAGGTCTCCCAGCCAAATACTAGCCAGGGTCACGGCTGAGAGAGTGGTCGCCCAGCACAGTTCCATGGCAGAGTTGGGAATTGGAACCTGGTTTCCCCGGATCCTAGTCCACAACACCATGTTGGCTCTCTAGACTTCTCATTGCAGCCTCTGGACAGAAGCCCAGGAGAGGAAGTCTGGGTCAAGCACGCACAGCCAGCTCAGAACTTGAACAGTAAGGAAACACTGGTTGGATGAATTGTGACATTGTGAGTTCACTGAGCAGAATGAACAACTGCTCAGCTATCATTTATTCATCACCTGATATATATTCTGCTCTGTCCCCTGCAGCAGTTTGGAGCATTTTTTCCCCAAATGCATTTCTGTTCCCAAAAGGTACACCAAACAATTATAATTTAATACAAATCTGGGGACCAGACCTCAGCATTAGGTATTTGGGGGATGGGACCTCTACAGTCCAGGGGAAATTTATTGCACGAAGTGGTCAATGGATTCTTCACCTCTTAGCACAAGAGTCTTTCTTTGGTGTTAGGATTCAGCGTCTCAGCTCGAATGGAGGCATCACCAACTGTGACCCATTCATCTAATGCTAAACAAGAGTGAATTATTATTATTATTATTATTATTATTATTATTATTATTATTATTATTATTATTATTATATTGATACAAAAACAGTTATACACAGCAAACAAGATCAATATGCTGGATTTTGTATTACATCACACGTCGGACACTTCCCAAGCATCTAGGACTGTATGATGTATCGACGAATAATGCGTGCAGAGCCGAGTAGGGTGGCCTTTTGCAGCTGACATATTTATTTATTTATTTATTTATTTATTTATTTATTTATTTATTTATTTATTTATTTATTTATTAAATTTATATACCGCCCGATCCCCGAAGGGCTCCGGGCGGTGAACAACATTATCTAAACATCAATGGGAGCAATCATACAAATATAAATACACAGGCTCCATCCCATAAAATAACTTAAAACTCATAAAAACAGCGAACCATAATACATAATAACAAGAGGCGTCCGACCCCAATTTAAAACCTACGCCCATGAGGGGGGGGGGGACGGTGGGGCCCCTCAATATGAGGGGACCCTGATGTAACTGCCCCAGGCGCAGAGCAGTAAGGGGGCACCGTGTCAGCGGCTGGACACTCCAAAGGCCCGGTGGAACAACACAGTCTTACAGGCCCTGCGGAACTCACCCAAGTCCCGCAGGGCCCGGACAGCTGGAGGTTATGGTGATTTTGTCAGCGCCGATTGTTTTTAAGTGCCGTCCAAGGTCTTTAGGCACTGCACCCAGTGTGCCGATCACCACTGGGACCACCTTTACTGGTTTGTGCCAGAGTCTTTATAGTTCAATCCTTCAATCCTCGTATCGTGTAAGTTTTTCCAGTTGCTTCTCATCCATTCTGCTGTCACCAGGAATTGCAACATCGACTATCCACACTTTCTTTTTTTCCACAATCGTGAGGTCAGGAGTATTGTGTTCCAAAACGTTGTCAGTCTGAATTCGGAAGTCCCAGAGTAGTTTTATGTGTTCATTTTCAGTGACCTTTTCAGGTTTGTGATTCCACCAGTTCTTTGTCACAGGCAGATGGTAGCTGTGGCACAAGTTCCAGTGAATCATCTGAGCAACAGTATTATGCCTCTGCTTGTATTATTATTATTATTGTATTGTCGAAGGTGCCAGCCACAGATGCAGGCGAAACGTCAGGAGAGAATGCTGCTAGAACACGGCCATACAGCCCGGAAACCACACAGCACCCAAATTATTATTATTATTATTATTATTATTATTATTATTATTATTATTATTATTATTATTATTATTATTATTATTAATCAGAAGCATTAATTAGATGGAACAATTTTAAAAATGCATTTGGTATTTCTGGTTGCACATTTATTATTTTAAGCCTTGTAGTAAAACAGCTCAAAACCCAAGTACTTTGGGAGTTACTTCCTGTTCATGAAAAGGGGCGCTTGCTGAAAATGGTGGATATGATCCCAAAGGGAAAGGGGTGGAAACATGAGCTTCTTTGGGTAGAAATGAGGCAAAGTTGCACCCACATTTTAGAGATAGCGATAGTATATTCTGAAGTCTACCCACAAAGCCATCCCATAACCACAAAAGGCGAAGCAGCATGAAAGACCCGAAGTTCATACCGTCTTTTAAACCACGCAAAACACAACCGCAAACGTTGAATTCCGAAGCCGTCAGGGAGCAATATGACTTCGACCAATTTTGGAGATATATTCAGGTCTGTACATTGCGATGGAAGACTGTCCTGGATGCATTTTTGATGGGATACCGTTGTGTTTTATGTCGTTCAAAAAGGTGGGCTTTTTTATGGGAGTATTGCAACAGACTTTACAGGTAATCAACAGAACTGCAAAGGAGAATTGGACTCCGTTATTCGTCACGGGAAAAACAACTTCCCTGCTTCCTCCAGACACCCATAAGCAGACACATTTATTTGTGTATTTATTTAGTTCAATTTATATGCCGCCCTCCCCGAAATACACTGAACCGAAGGCAACACGCCAGCCTGCCAGCTCCTGCCTCAGCAGGTCAGCTGCACAATGAACTCGGGAGATGACCATCTCAGCCACATCGAGCTCATTTATGATTTGCACGTTCCCAGACTGAGTTGGCTCCATTTTTACTACTCATTTTCTTTCCCAGGAACCAGACTGTTCAGTGGCTTTGGCAGCTGACGGCTATTAACTGTCACACTCCAGTAACCAGGGGATAGTTAGAGCAGCATTAAATATTTGCACTGTGCAGAGAGGCCGTAATTCATCTTGAAACCCCTGGGCCCCACCGCACTTGAAGGAGACCCACGTTATTGCTATTCTGATCGCTTTGCTTTTCATTAGGGGTGGGAAATCTGTCAGCTGATGTAAGGGGTTGGTACCCCAGTCAATAACAAGACTCAAGAATGGCTTCAGGAGCTTCATTAGAACTGTGTCTGACCCCTATGGCCAGGTAGCTCAGACTGAAGCCCCAGCTCCCTGGCCCCAGTATAAACCTCACAGTTACAGTCAGTGAACCCCCACCTTTGCATTCCCCCCAAATCAGCATGAGAAAGGACAGTTGAAGACAGTTGCGGTAGATACATTGTTTTGGGAATGGCTTGGCTTCTCCCCGGGAAGGGGCGACTAGGGGGAGTTGGTGGACTCCATTTACTCCATTACTGCAGTAACAAAAGGCCTTGGGCAATGCTAATACGAGTCCAGCGGCAGCCAGACATGCCCGGGCATGTCTTGTGTGTTTTGGCAGGCCCAGAATGGCGGGGTCTGACATTCCGCTCCCCTTAAGGCCCCCCCCAACCCGGTCGACCGGGGTGCGCTTTGTGGAAAGCCTTTATTAAACGGGGCGCGCACACATGCGCTTGAGATACCCATTCATTGAACCCAGGGGGTAAATTAGTCCAAGCCTCCAAGTACTGGAGACGGCCTCGGTGCAAGCGGGAGTCTAAAATCTTGGTGACTTCGTAATGGAGGTTGCCCTTCACCAGGCGGGGCTCCGGCGGCAGCGGGGTCGGGTGCCATTTGCCGTCTAGCTCCGCTTTCTTGAGGAGGCTGGAATGAAACACAGGGTGCACGCCGCATAAGTTTTTAGGCAGTTCTAACTCCATAGCAACAGGGTTGATCACCCGGATTACCTTAAACGGTCCCAAGAACTTAAGCCCCAACTTCCGGGTGCCCGGTAAACACCTCAAGTTTTTTGTGGCTACATAAGCCAAGTCCCCCACTTTGTAAGTCACTGGCCGGCGCTTGCGGTCAGCACATTTCTTGTAGTCCTCTTTGGCCTTGTGCAACGCCTCCTGGACTGTTTTCCAGGACTCCTGAATATGAGCCACCCATTCCTGGAGATCTCCCGGTTCGGGCAGGAGATCTCCCGTCAAGGGGAAAGGTTTGTGGTCGTGTCCCGAGACCACATGGAAAGGGGTTTTGCCAGTACTGGAGTGCACCGAGTTGTTGTAGGCGAACTCGGCATAGGGCAGTAGTTCCGCCCAGTCGTCATTATGATGGTTTACATAGCAACGCAGGTATTGCTCTAGGACCCTATTTGTACGTTCGGTCTGGCCATCTGTGGCTGCGTGGTAAGCTGAAGAGAGTCCTTGTTCCACACTCAGCAACTTTTTTTATTATTATTATTATTAGATTTAATATACCGCCCTATCTCAGCAAGTGACAAACTTGAGGAATTGCCTCCAGAAACAAGAAACAAACTGACTGCCCCGGTTGGAAATTATTTTATGCGGGGCCGCGTGGAGGTGGTAGATATGCTGGATGAATAACTTAGCCAGTTTCTGGGCAGAGGGGATACTGCCGCAAGGAACAAAATAGGCTTGTTTAGAAAACAAGTCCACCACAACCCATATGACCGTTTTCCCTTTACTGGTAGGCAGCTCAGTGATAAAGTCCATGGAGATCACCTGCCAGGGAGTCTCCGGGGTGGGCAGCGGCTGGAGTGGGCTGTTTTCCCAGCACATGTTTCGCCATAGCACAAGTGGGGCAACTCTTAACATAAGCCTCCACGTCTTTGCGAAGGGAGGGCCACCAAAACTGGGCCCAAAAGGCATTACCAAATATTCAAATTGACCCAAAACGATGTCAAACGCAGTCAAATGTTCATGCCCCTCCACAATGCGGATCCTAAAATAGGCTTCCCTTAGATCCAGTTTGGTAAAGAGAGACAGCCTTAGAGAGACAGCCTATCAGGTCCTTGATGAGTGGCAAGGGGTACTTGTTGCACAAAGAAACAGCATTGAGCCCCCGGTAGTCCCTGCAGAGTCTGAGGGACCCATCCTTTTTCTTCCTGTATAGGACGGGTGCCCCCATGTGCGAGGTGGTTGACCGGATAAAACCCAGCTCCAAGTTCTTGTCAATAAATTTCTGTAGGGCCGCTACTTCGGTTTGGCTCATGGAGTAGACCCGCCCTTTGGGCAGCTTGGCCCCGGGGAGAAGTTCTATTTTGCAATTGGTCCGCCGATTCGGTGGTAGCTTGTCACACTCTCTTCAAACATTTTGTGCAAGTCTCTGTAGGCGGCCGGGCTGGAGGGGGTACTGTCACCCTGGGCCGCCAGGGGGCGCAAAGGGGGTCGGTCCGCTGTTGGACTACCAACCGGGCTCTCTTGCCCCCCCTCGATGTGGTCCCCGCAAGGCGGGTCAGTGAACTGGGCCTTCCATTTAATCTCCAGGTCATGGAGTCCCAATTTGGCTATAATGAATTGTCTCTTTTCCCAGTGAGGACCACTTCATTAACACTGGCTCAGTCTTGTGCGTGGAACGGCACCTGGCCATGGAGCTCCCGTCCATTTGTTCAAAGTTCATCAGGGTCTTTAATCTCTTAAACCGCAACCCCAGCTCCTCCGCTACGGTAGGGTGATTGAGGCATTTAGAGCACCCAGAGTCTATAAAGGCCCCCACGGTCACTTGTGTCTGGCAGCTAGGGTTGGATAAAGCTAGGGGAAGAGTCAAGGGTTCGGAAATTTCACTCACCTGTTCACCGGCACCTGGTGGATTGACCTGGCCGTTGTCACGCTTAAGGCCAGGTCGTTGTCGTTTCCCGATGGCTTGCAACTTTCCCCGGAACCCAAGGTATCGGGTAGGCTCTCCTCATCCGAGGAGGGGGTCCCCTCTGTGGCCCTGGTCGCCTTGGCAGAGTGGGGGAGCTTGTTGCCCTTGGTCGTCTTCTTCTTCAGTCCCGATCCGGTGGTCTTGCTTGGAGTTTGAGTGTGCTGATTCTCCGGGTAGTTGGCAATCAGGTGGCCAGCTTCCCCGCAGCACAGGCAGAGTCCAAGGCGCCAGTGGCGAGCATAGACTGTTTCCTTGTCGACTTGGGAGCCCTTCCGCGCCGCAACTCGGCCCTTCGCCGCCGATCGGTGGGGGCTCAATCCCTTGCGGTGCCTTGCTCACTGGACTTCTTGGAGATGACCTTCGGCGTCCCCTGCCAGGCAGATCCAGCCCATGAGGGTGTCAGGATCCCCCGACACTAGGGCCCACTGCAGGATCTCAGGGTTCAGCCCATCCTTGAACATGTGGATGAAGATATTCTCAGGCCAGTTTCACAGACGGCTGGCCAGTTGGTGGAATTCGGCCCCGTAGTCTGCCACCGATCGGTTCCTTTGGCGCAGGCGCTGCAGGCGAGCTCTCGCTTTCTCCTCGAGGAAGGGGTCTTCGAAGTGGCAGCGAAGGGAGACCATGAACTGGTCCAGGTTGCGGAGTTGTTTTTTTAGAACAAGCCAGCTGGATCAGACCAGAGTCCATCTAGTCCAGCACTCTGCTACTCGCAGTGGCCCACCAGGTGCCTTTGGGAGCTCACATGCAGGATGTGAAAGCAAGGGCCAGGTAGCTGAGACTGAAGCCCCAGCTCCCTGGCCCCAGTATAAACCTCACAGTTACAGTCAGTTAATCCCCACCGTTGCATTCCCCCCAAATCAGCATGAGAAAGGACAGTTGAAGACAGTTGCGGTAGATACATTGTTTTGGGAGTGGCTTGGCTTCTCCCCGGGAAGGGGCGACTAGGGGGAGTCGGTGGACTCCATTCACTACATTACTGCAGTAACAAAAGGCAGGGCCTCTGGCCTTGGGCAATGCTAATACGAGTCCAGCGGCAGCCAGACATGTGCGGGCATGTCTTGTGCGTTTTGGCAGGCCCAGAATGGCAGGGTCTGACAGCTGAGCTGGCACCACCGAAAGCTTGTCCTTTATGCAGTTCTGTGACACACGAATAACCAAGGACCATAAACCTTTCTCTTGGCTGCTTTCTTTTGGAAGACTTCCTCTATATATTAAATTGCTGCACATCTCTCTCTCTCTCTCTCTGACTCTAGCACGTTGAAAACTGAAACACAATGTGGGTGTTTTTACTGGGGTGGTTGTGGGATTGTTGGGTGAGCACATGCAGCATGGGGTGGAAAATGGGTTGGTAGAAAATACACAACGGCCGGAGACTGGTTGAAAGCAAGCGTTGTGGTGTGGCTGACCCACTGTGACCATGAAGACATGCAACTTACCATTAAAAGGACTGTGTCTACTCAGCACTAAATAAATAGTTTCGCACTAAGTTGTTCCAGTTTGGCAAGTTATGTGAGGACTGTCAAAATGCCATCTAGCTGCAGCTGACTTATGGCTACCCAGTAGGGTTTTCAAGGCAAGAGACTGAAAGAGGTGGTTTACCACTGCCTTCCCCGCATAATGAGCCTGGACCTCTTTGTATGGTTTCCCATCTAAGTGCTAGCTGAGGCTGTCCCTGCTTAACCTCTGAGAACTGATGAGAGCAGGCTAGTTTGGGCCATCCAGGATAGAGGACAACAGTTAAAAAATGTTGAGTTGCAGCTAACTTATGATGACCCCTGGTCAGTTTTTCAAGGCAGAAGATGTTTGAAGGTGGTTTGCCATTGCCGCTGCCTCCATGTCACAACTCCGGTGTTCCTTGGAGGTCTCCCATCCAAATGCTGGCCAGGGTCAGGGCTGAGAGTGTGTGACTGGCCAAAGGTCACCCAGCAAGCTTCCAAGGGCCACACGTGGATTTGAATCTGGCCTTCCCAGGCCTGATCCCTTCACCTCTACTATTACTCTTGCGGTGGCCATACAGACAGAAAAGAGTGCATCGTTGCTCTTGAAGAATTGGTTGCAGATTTAATCCGGCTTCAGGCTCCCTCTCATCCTAGTAGGGTTAATTTTCCAAAGGGAAGTTTAGCGAAATAATAATAATAATAATAATAATAATAATAATAATAATAATAATAATAATAATAATAATAATAATAATAATAATAATAATAAACCCTTGTCCAACATTCCATATGAAAAATAAAACGTCCAGTTTTCATCTGTGCCAGGGTGTGGCACTGGTATAGAAAGCCGGCGTGCGGTGCGGCAGCCCATACGGCGTGTGGCTTTCAAGTCACAGCTGCCACTGGGCCGAAAGTATTCCCAGGCGCCATCTTCCAAATGCCCCATCTGGCTTTTGTGTAAAAAAGGGCCCTCTGTGACAGCAGTGATGTAGCGCTTTGCCCTTCGGGATCCCCGTCCCTTGCCCTGTGCAGTTCTGCCCCACTGCACACAAAGGGAACCCCCCACCCTACCCCCACGCTTAAGAAAGAAAGGTGCGCTGCAGGCTCTGAAGGCTAGAAGGCAAGCGATAAACAAGATTTGGCACAGCCACTAGTTGGTGCACAGAGTTGCACGTTGCTCAAGGACACGCCCTGGCAGGGGGCTGCAAGTCAGGCAACCATGTTCAGGAGAGAAACTCGCAGCAGGGAGACATTCCCAAGAGGTGCAGGCATGTTGTACAGTTAAAAACCCATGCCTGCTACTTCTGGGAAGCAAACAGGCAACTTCAAATATAAAACCATTGAGGCAGGCCCCAATATGTGCCCTTTGTGGGACACGTGACCGTCCTTTGTTTAACTTGAGAGCAATGATCAGTGTCTGAAATTAAGAGCCTTCAGTCCCTTGGATCTTTTGTACCTGCTAATGAATTGTGTCGTCTCCAGCTCCTTCGAAATCCTGCCAGCAAGAGGGCAGCTGTCCACCTTTCCAACAAGGCTCTCGAGTTCATTGCACGTGATCTATATTTAACTACTGGCCACTCACATGGTTACTGACAGGAGCGATATAAAGCTTGAACGCTCCGGCCTCGTTGCCTGCTGTCTGTCTTCTGCAGGGCAATTCCTGCCCAAAGCCACCACGGCTGAGAGGGACGTCTCCCCACCTCTAAAAGCAGCAGTGGCATAGGAGGTTAAGAGCGTGTGTATCTATCTGGAGCAGGGGTAGGGAACCTGCGGCTCTCCAGATGTTCAGGAACTACAATTCCCATCAGCCCCAGTCAGCATGGCCAATTGGCCATGCTGGCAGGGGCTGATGGGAATTGTAGTTCCTGAACATCTGGAGAGCCGCAGGTTCCCTACCCCTGATCTGGAGGAACCGGGTTTGATTCCCAGCTCTGCCGCCTGAGCTGTGGAGGCTTCTCTGGGGAATTCAGATTAGCCTGTACACTCCCACACACGCCAGCTGGGTGACCATGGGCTAGTCACAGCTTCTCGGAGCTCTCTCATCCCCACCTACCTCACAGGGTGTTTGTTGTGAGGGGGGGAAGGGCAAGGAGCTTGTAAGCCCCTTTGAGTCTCCTACAGGAGAGAAAGGGGGGATATAAATCCAAACTCCTCCTCCTCCTCCTCCTCCTCCTCCTCCTCCTCCTCTTCTTCTTCTTCTTCTTCTTCTTCTTCTTCTTCTTCTTCTTCTTCTTCTTCTTCTTCTTCTTCTTCTTCTTCTTCTTCTTCTTCTTCTTCTTCTTCAACACTCCTCTCAACAGGCAACTATAGGTTTTCTGAGTTCACTTGCACTTTGGAGTGCATCTGTCCTTAAGCTTTTACCCCTTCCCACACCAGAGAAACTTTCATCAGGCCTTTCTAGAGAAAATGCTAAACTTTCTTTTATTTAACAGTCTAGGAAGATAAAAGGTTAGTCTAAGAAGCCTGCCGAGTAGGATTTCCATTGGTCAATGTATGGGGGCTTCACTGCCCTGCATTGGCGTCCAGTGGAATTCCGAATCATTCACAAGGTACGGGTGTTAACCTTTAAGGCCTTACACGGCCTAGGGCCTTCGTACCTTCGGGACCACCTTACCCCATATGTCCCTACATGGCCTTTACGTTCAGCAGAGGCCAATTTGCTGGTGGTCCCTGGCCCCTTGATGACGCGGCTGGCCTCCACTCGGGCCAGGGTCTTTACGGCCCTGGCCCCTGCCTGGTGGAACACTCTTCCTCCATCTGTCCGGGCCCTGCAGGATCTTGGTGAGTTCCGCAGGGCCTGTAAGACCGAGTTGTTCCACCGGGCATTTGGGGAGGCCAGCTGCTGATGGTGCGCCCCTTTCTGTCCCTTTTACATTCTGGGACTTTTACCATCAATGTGACCCACCATCTTCCCCCCTCGTTGGAGGGTTTTTATTGGAAGTTTTTACTGTCAGTCGCCGGGAAGTTTACATGGAACTCTGTATTTTATGGTTTTAATGATTTTACGGTTCATGAGCCATACTATTTATTTAAGATTTATAATTTTTGCTCCATTTATACTGTTGATTCTGATGTTCACCGCCCAGAGCCCTTCGGGGAAGGGGCAGTATATAAATTTGAAGATAAATAAAAATAAATAAATAGGGTTGCCAACTCCAGGTCACAAAAGTCCTGGAGATTTTGGGGTAGCAAAGCCTGGAGAAGGTAGAATTTTGGGAAAGGGGGTATAATTCCAGAGTCCCCCCCCCCCCCCAAGCAGTCCTTTTCTCCAGGGGAATCATTTGGAAAACAGCTACAATTCCAGGAGATTTCCAGGCCTCGCCTGGAGGTTGGCAACCCTATCTGCAAAGACCCCCTTATATAATTCGGCAAAGCAGAATTATTAAAACTTGGGAATCAATTGTGCCAGGAGAAAGCGAGTGTATGTGGACTCACTTGACGGGCCTCAATTCACGCACGCCAAAGTATCCACAGGACTGGAGAAACTGACTGACCCAGCATCATCCTGTAAACCGCAGCACCCACACGGAATTAGTCCAGTGTTTCCCAACCTGTGGGTCGGGCCGATGTGGCTTGTGAAACCTCCGGACGTGGGTCACAGAGCAGCCCTCCCTCTGCGTCCTTCTCTTTCTTTCCTCCTCCCTCACTGCACATTCTCAGAACACCTCCTGGTAATTAATAATTTCACAGCAGAAGCTGAGGGGGGGGGTTTGGGGGGGCGACTGGAGAATAGGAGGCAGCTGTCCGGCATTCCTGGAAAAATCATAGGAGGAGAGCAAGAGGTGTATGCATGCGCAGGGTCTCCCTCGGTACTGCTCCTTCGTCAGCCCAACATCTTGCTCTGCCTTACTGCCCTCAATCTGCTGTGAGACATGGCCTGCCCCCCATCCCTCGCCATCAGCTGTTCACCACCATCTGGCATCTTCACGTCTCCTCAATTCAGCGCCCCCTCGTCAAATCCCACTCTAGCCCCGCCGGCAGAGGAGGAGGAGGCATAGCGCCCACTTGCTTGGGGTTCACAGTGGGGGCAGATGCACCCTTTGTGTGATGCGTGTCGGTTTCTTGAAAACACCAGGTAGGGCGCTGTAGAAAAGGGAAAGTTGAAATAGATGGGTGCCAACGTCAGAGTTCAGGCAGGGCATCGAAAAACTTTGGCCCAGCCCTGCCACCAAACAAAGCGCAAGGGTGCTGTGGGTTTTCTCTGCCAGCCACAGATGCAGGCGAAACGACAGGAGAAAATGCTACTGGAACACGGCCATACAGCCCGGAAACCCCACAACACCCCAGTGATTCTGGCCATGAAAGTCTTCGACAAAACAAAGCACATTTGGACTCATCAGCCACAATTCCAAAAAGGTGGAAACTAATGAATTACTCAACTGTTAGACCCGCTCTATAGTCAAGGTGTGCCTTTGTCTGGTGAACTGAGGTCAAACTCTCGTAAGAATCCAGCTCAACTGCCCCCTTGGGTGCTTTCCCACTGACCTCTTGTCCTTCTAGGACAGACCTGGGCATTATACGGCCCGCGGGCCACATCCGGCCTGCCGGATGACCCTGACTGGCCTCCCTGCCGTGCTGGGGAGCGAGGCATCTTTGAAAGCCCTGCAGAAGCCGGTTGCCTTGGCTGCCGGCTTCTGCGGGGCTTTCAAAAGCGTCTCACCCCCCTGCCTTTTGGCCTGGCCCTCCACAATATTTTCTGTTTCTTATGCAGCCCCATGGAAAAAATAATTGCCCACCCCTGTTCTAGGAGAAAGCAACATGAAGCAAAAGTCAGAAGACTCCCGTATAACAATTATTTTATTTATCAGTATCAAATTACATAGCAAAGTAAATGAATGGCATTTTCAGAACACCTCCCTTGAATACTGCAATACAAATAAAATTCAGAAGATTTCTTATTTATACGAAGTACACTGTTGTCTTAAAACTGTGCGTTGACATCAAAGATTCCATTTTGGCATATCCTGATGAGATCCCCTGCATGAATATTTCTGTACTTCCTTTTCACACGGTTCGAGCCTTTGAGATGCAGCCTTCAAGTCCTCTGAGACAAGAGAGAGGGGCCTATTCGGGGCCTTGCCTGTACCCCCAAAGGACCCTGGGGCCAAAGAGCCCAGTCCTGACCGTTCCTAAAGATGGCTCCAGGCCACATGACCTCAGACCAGCCTCACCACAGAAGCAGGACTGAGCAGAGGCACAGCTGCAATGGGGATATCCAGGGTGGCTCACCCCGGCCGCCGCCATTGCAGTCACGTGTCAGGAGGGGGGCCGGGGCATGTCGGGGGTGAGAGGGGTCAGGGGAGGGAGGGGTCGCACAGGAAGTTCATGCCCCGGGCGCAGTTTCCCCTCCCTTCGTCACTGGGATAGAGCCTACTGTTTGAGTGTGAATGTAGAATCATGGGTGGGAAAAAGGAGACAGAAATTCTCCTCGCTAACGGCGCCCGTTTTTAAACCAGGGCAAGGTCTATCAAATCAACTTTATACCCATTGAACTTAATTTCTTCTCACCTGGATTAGGCAAGCAAAGCAGAATATATGTATGGAAGCACTGCTAGATCAGAGGCGGTGTGTTTTCGTATAGTGCCGCTCCTGGGAACTGTGCTGGGGTGTGGTGATGTGGGGGGGGGGGGGTTACTAAGTACTGGGGCTGAACGGAGCCTCACCGGGGGGCACGACCTCTAATGTAATACATGTGAGTCGCTGTTGTGTCAGGGAGAAGAAAAGGGCTGCTGGAACACAGATAACAAACATGAATAGAAGTACAGAAGCGTCAGTGCAGGGTCACTGGGGACGCGGGAGAAGGGGGAGGAAGAGGCAGAGACCCCTGTTTGATCTCTCGGGTAGCCCAACATCAGTGGAAGTCAGGCTTCTCTGGGAAGGTGCAGCCAGAACGCTTGATGATCACGCTGGCAGCGTAGTGCCCGCCACGGATGCACTCGGTCAGCGGCCGGTCGTACACAAGCTGCGAGAGGAAACCTGGAGGGGCGAGAGGGAAGGTCAGCATTACAGACGACAGCGGCAGCAACATCTGGAAACATGCCTGACTGATTATTTCTCTTGGCGGAGGGGGGCGCCGAGCAACAAAGGGCCCCCTGGAGAACGCGGGGCCTCTCTGTAGCATGATACTTTTTGAGGCGAGGGTTCTCTCTCTGCTTCCTAGCATTTCCAACAGAAAGAGCTACTTATCATCTTCAAGAGAGCAACTTCACAGTGGCCTTTTGACTGGCTTGATGTGCTTTTGTGAAGCCGGGCGCTGTGAACTGTCAAGGTGACAAACACTCTTCACTTAAGGCATAGGTGTCAAACTCGCGGCCCTCCAGATGTTATGGACTGCAATTCCCATCAGCCCCTGCCAGCATGGCCAATTGTAGGGACTGATGGGAATTGTAGTCCATAACATCTGGAGTGCCAAAGGTTCGCCACCACTGCCTTAAGGTGTCTCACCAATAACCCCCCCCCCATCAAGCAGGGAGGCCAATTCTCAATAATTTTTAAATTGTGCAAGGGTACGGTCACACAACCAAAATTAACAGCAGACTTTTTTTCAATGCAAAATTGTCAAGTCAGCAAAGGAAATCTTGGGAGCGCAGAGATCAAAAGCGGAAATCAAGCGAGAGCCTGGTGGGAAAAAAGAGGAGAGCCGAGGAGGACTCTTCCACTCGTCAGATTTACAATGCCAG
The DNA here is from genome assembly GCF_021028975.2 of Sphaerodactylus townsendi. Taxonomy (NCBI): domain Eukaryota; kingdom Metazoa; phylum Chordata; class Lepidosauria; order Squamata; family Sphaerodactylidae; genus Sphaerodactylus; species Sphaerodactylus townsendi. The sequence goes on along the minus strand of NC_059431.1, from coordinate 125,861,561 downwards.
GGGGGGCCTGGATGTTTTGAGCGGAAGGGTCTCAGTTGAGCTTTCCAGGACAGCAGTTTCTAAAATAACAGATGTTTCTAAAATAACAGCAGCCAATGATAGACAGGCAAGCATCACAACTGAAAATGGAGATGAATGCCCCCATGAGTGGTGCAAAGAGAAGAAGAGAAGAGTTTGGATTTATATCCCCCCTTTCTCTCCTGTAGGAGACTCAAAGGGGCTTACAATCTCCTTGCCCTTCCCCCCTCACAACAAACACCCTGTGAGGTGGGTGGGGCTGAGAGAGCTCCCAGAAGCTGTGACTAGCCCAAGGTCACCCAGCTGGCGTGTGTGGGAGTGCACAGGCTAATCTGAATTCCCCAGAGAAGCCTCCACAGCTCAGGTGGCAGAGCGGGGAATCAAACCCGGTTCCTCCAGCAGAGTGCACCTGCTCACTGCTCTTAGCCACTGCTCTTAGCCACTACGCCACTGCTGCTCAAAGGGCAACATTTCAATCAATACATCAATGTCTCTCAATTTCTGTATCATTTAATGTGTGCTTATGCTTTTGATTCAGTTCTGTTTTTGGATTTCTGATTGGTTCTACAACCCTTATCTGATTGTACTGTTTATGGAACATCCTGTCAATTATGTTGACTGTATAATCTACCTGGAGTCCAGGTGGGAAAGGCGGACTCTAGGAGAGATTCTGCACAGCACATTACCAGAAGGGCTTGACTTCTGTTCGGCCCGGGTAGTCCGCACAGCCGCAGATTTCGACACAAGTCCGACTCTCCTTCGACCAGCCTGAGCCGGATCTTCTCGATCCCTGCTCGGAGGGAGTACTTTTTGGTGAACTCGTGTCGAGCTCACGCTTGTGCGGACTGTCTGTTGTACTCGACTCACCCCTCCAGCCAATCGCGTCGTTCCTGTCTCTGCCCAATCAGGGCCCAGTTTCCCTTTAACCAATCATGGCACGTTTTCGGCCAGCCAATCATAAACGACCATGGGAAAAGGAACCAATCGGGGCAGAGGGGTGGATGATGCACAGAGCCGACCCCGCCCACTGAGCTCGGATAAGGAGAGACGAATTCGGCAATGTGCGGATTAATGGCGAATCGAGCTCAGGTGCCAACTTTTCGTGGCAGCCAATAGAATGCGAAGCAGGAAGAGGTGTGCACAGTTCATCCCGCCCTCTGAGCTCGGCTAAGGAAGAAAGAGCTTGGCCGCTATGCGGAACGACAGCGAGTCGACTTCATGAAGAAAAATTCCGGCGGCGCAAGTTGAGCCCTACAGAATGTGCTGTGGGGAATCACCCCAAGCGATGCAAACAAATAAAACAGAAAAAGTAACCTCATGGAACCCCCCTTCTCAATGGTGTGCAGCTGATTGTGGCAAAACCGTCAAGAGTCTGCATGTGCTCCTGGATGCCTCCCTACCAGTGGAGGCTCAGGTGGATCACACAACTCACATGTCATTTTTTCATTTATGCCAGGCAAAGCAATTGGCCCCGATCTATCCCAAAACGACATTGCCACAGTGGCCCATGCAACAGTCATTTCTAGACTAGATTACTGCAACTTGCTCTACGTAGGGCTACCCTTGGGCCTGCTCCAGAAACTCCAGCAGGGACCCCCATGGCAAGAGTCTATCCAACTGGTGCTTCACCAACCACATGAGTTCCAAGGGCAGAGCTGGATCACGTTCAAAGTTTTAGTGTTAACTCATAAAGCCCTATAAGGTCTGGGGCCGTCTCTCCTGCTACGTTCCCTGCAGATCATTACAAAGAGCAAAATATAATTTTCTGGAGGTTTCCAGCCCTATAAAGATCCAGCTAGCCTCAGCCAGGGTCCCCTGGCAGCAACCTCATGGAACGATCTGTTGAGTGAGACCAGAGCCCTGCAGGACTTATGACAGTTTCGCAGGGCCTGTAAGACCCCGTCCCACCAGGTGTGCGTTTAAGGCAGCTACGGTTTGCATACTAGCCTCCCCGTTCCTTCTTTCTATTTCCCACCCTTTTCTTCCCCTCCCCTCCCTACTTTCTCTCTACCCAATTTATTTTCCCTCAATGATTGTAGCTTTTCACCATCTTGTAGTGCTTGGAGGATGGTTTAATTTGAACTGTAGTATGCTGTTAGGTTGATTTTTAATTTGACTTGTATGTTGGTATGTTGATTATAACTGAATTGTGTATTGTGAATGATAAAAGCTGCTTTGAGTCCTTTGTGGGAGGGGCAGCATACAAAACCAACAACCACCACCACAACCACCACAACCACCACAACCACCACAACCACTACTACTACTACTACTACTACTACAATTTATTTTTCCAAGATTCTTTGGGGAAAACCACAATAGTTAAACTGGTATGTTTTGGGTAATATTTATCTTGCAGAAGTGTCTGTGTGGATTTAAAGAGTTTCCAAGTCGTAGCCAGTTCCCAGGGACCCCAGCAATGGGCTTTCAAGGCCACAGAAGAGAAGAGAGAGTTTGTCATTATCCTCCTCTACAGAATCCTCCTTGGCGTTCCTCCTCCCTACAGAATCCTCCCTTCTACGTTCTGATTCTGCTTAGCTTCCAAGATCTAAAAGATTGGGCTATATCATTCTGCCTTCCATCCCTCATCTTGCAGAGATAGCCTCAAGGATTAGGTCCAGCGCTGGAGGAACAGCCTTCAAGGGTTGCCTGCCAACACAGCAGTAGTCTAACCTAGCAATTCTTTAAAGCTATTGTGAGCCCTCTGTGGGGAACTCCACATCCTTGAATTATAGTGAAGGATACAATCCTTGGTATAAAGAAACCCACACAGATCTTTCACATAACAAAAGCTTCCTGTTCCAAAGAAATAGTGTTGGCAAGACTACTCAGTGAAAAACAGTTGTGCTATTGCTGTCAAAGGACACTTACTTTTTGGCTAAAGTGGAAAGAACAAAGTATATTTTTTAGAAAAAGGTCTAAGTCAAATAAAATGAGAGAGAGAGAGAGAGAGAGAGAGAGAGAGAGAGGGAGACAGAGAGAGACAGAGAGAGCGCAAGAGAGCACTGTGACAGCTGGTCAAATTCAACAAAGAAAACCTTCTTCCAAATCACACATTATTGAATATATTCCGCAACTTCTCGTCTGCTTCCTGAAATACATATCAATATGCTAAGACAAGCCAGACTGATTCATGAGATAAAGATCTAATTTTGTGTACTTTGTAAATGATCACTGAAAAAGCTACCTGCGCAATTTGCACTGCAATTTCTTTCTCTAAAAAAGAGGCAATATTCTAAATTGGAACATGCGGCTGCCAGCTTGTTATGGTCTTATTGGCAGTTCTCATCACAGCGGGTGGAAACAGCTGCTCACCACAGCCAGCCGCGTGCCATTTGTGGAGGTGCGGCTGTGATATTCTCCCATCTCCCAGATGAAAAGCCAAAAGCGCTGCGATTTCTGGAAGTCTTTCAGACTTGCCGGCATGGCTGATGGGATGCCCATCAGGCTGGTCAAATGCAATTAAGATGGTTTGCAAAGCAGACCCCCCAAATTTGCATCAGAGGAGTCACCGTCACAGTCCGAGAACAAATGGACAAACATCAGCGGGAGGCAACTTCTGTGATTTAATTCTGGAGCAGCCTTTACATTTTCACCGGCCTACAGCAGCCAAGAATCACGGCACACTTGCCATTAACAACCCAACCCAGTCGCTGGCCGCTCTAAACGAAAACGTATTAGAACAGTGTCATTAAGGATGGAAGCTGGCATCTGATTTTGTATCATTAGAACTGAGACATAACATTAGCCATGCATCTCCTGTGAAAATCCCACTGAAGTAAAGAGATCTACCTTTGGGACTGCGGACAGCCAGTGTGCTACAGTGGGTACAGTGTGGTGTAATGGCCAATGTGGTGTAGTGTCTGGATGGCTCAGGTTCAAATCCTCACTTGGGAACCACAGTGAGAGGAAGGGGAAACAACAACTGAATGGAAAACTCCTGGTGCCCTTTTACCGCTGTGCTATAGAGAGTGTCTTCACCTACTGCATCTGTGTATGGTTCTCCAGTTGCACAGTGGCGGATAGGAAGGCGCTCCAAAGGGTGATCACTACTGCACAGAGGATTATCGGCTGCCCTCTCCCCTCCTTGGAAGAACTCTATCATTCCCGAAGCCTAAAGAAAGCCCAAAATATTCTGAGAGACCCGTCTCATCCAGCACACTCTCTTTTTGAACTGTTACCATCCGGCAGACGATACAGGTCTATCAAAAGTAGGACAAAGAGGCTTAGAGACAGCTTCTGCTCTAGAGCTGTGGCGATGCTGAACTCTGGGGCTTCGTGTTGATGTGTTTGGGGCTGTGTAGGGATGGGTGGAGGGAGGGGAAAGTGAGGATGGGGTATGAGCCTGAAATTGTGTGCATCGAGGAATGCTGCTGTAAATTTCGTTGTGTGTGCACAATGACAATAAAATGCTTATGCTTATGCAAATGCGGTTCAGTGGACCTCTGCTCTGCTCAGAATCCTTATTTGTGCTCCATACCCAGGGCACAAACCCTAATTTAGACCTTCGCCAGTCGGGGATGCGAGGACAACACACCCACTCAGGCAAGCGTGAGGAGGACGACCAGTTGAAATACTGACTGGTGAAAATGTAAAAAAAAAAATCCGGCCACCTCATACCCACACTGCAGGTACTAACCCTGTAGATCGGGCTGGGCGGGGGGGGGGGGGGGCATAGTGGACTAGGGTCCGGGAGTTTGAATCCCCCTTCTGCCATGGAAGCTCCCTGGGTGGTCTCGGCCAGTCACAAACGCTCAGCCTAACTGACCTCACAGGATGGCATGCAGATAAATGGAGAATGTTGTAAAAGTCAATCTGAGTCTCCACAGAGGAAAAAATACATGACATGATATCCAGTAGCTGGCTTCATCCCACCTTCAAGAACAGAAAGGAAATCTCTGGTTTCCAGAGTGGAAGGGGAGATATTTCCACGAAGGACAAGCTGCGGCTCTTCTGTGTGTCCCTGCCCACCCCCCTCTTCTACACAAAAGGTGGAATGTGGAACTGGCCCCCCACTAGACTCACAACGGCCGTCGGGGGCTTCAGAGGTTACCTTCCGTGGCCACCGACATCCTCTGTTGGTGGTTCCAGTGAAACCCTGAAAGGCAGATTCTGTCACAAGGGCCCTCTGGCCAGATGTGTTCATGACACTCACTGGCACGTCATCTTTCAGCTCAGGGCCCAAGGCCTGGTGTGGACTGACTTGGATGTGGACTGACTTGGATGCACACCTTTGGGCTCAGCTTGGTAGCCAACCAGTATTTGTGGTTGCCAGTGACATCTACTCTCCTCTAAGCCACTGGGGATTTGCAGAAAATAAGGTGGGGGGTCAGAAGTAGTTTGACAATCCCTCACTGCTTTGGATTTCTCAATATGTGGGGCAAAAACGGGGGCAGGATTCAAGTGATGATGTAAGCAGGAAACAGAGAGATGTTTTCCAGAGTCCACCTTCAAGCAAGAGACGAGACACGCCCCTTGTCTGAGTTCTGTATGCCCATCAAATCACCGCAGAGACAGTAAGCGTGATCCAAAACAAAAGCCCCGTCCCCTTCTCTGGTTCATGGAGAACCTGGGGGAAAGGAGGGAATCTGCCACGTCACGCTGAGAATTCAGGAAAGGGGAAGGTGGGTTGTTTTTATCGCCACAACTAGCACACAGCTTTGTGAACCCTGCTGAGGGAACTGTGCTCAGGAGGACCCGGAGTAGGATCTTGTTGTCCTTTGAAGATCATGGAGCAGCAGTGGCATAGGAGGTTAAGAGCTCGTGTATCTAATCTGGAGGAACCGGGTTTGATTCCCCGCTCTGCCGCCTGAGCTGTGGAGGCTTATCTGGGGAATTCAGATTAGCCTGTACACTCCCACACACGCCCGCTGGGTGACCTTGGGCTAGTCACAGCTTCTCGGAGCTCTCTCAGCCTCACCTACCTCACAGGGTGTTTGTTGTGAGGGGGGAAGGGCAAGGAGATTGTAAGCCCCTTTGAGTCTCCTGCAGGAGAGAAAGCGGGGATATAAATCCAAACTCGCCTTCTTCAAATTACAAGCACACAGGGGTTATTTTCTGCTCTCTTTGGCACTGCGTTTGGGAAGTGGAAGAATTCTGCCTCGTAGCCTCTGTCTGTTTGCTTCGGCTATCCTTGGGGACGTTTGATGTGACCGGTAATGGGATGAGCACAGTCTGTACGGGACTTATCGTCAAACCGAAATGCTGCCGAAATCGTCTGCTCTGACTGGGGGCAGCTATTAAGATCTTTCACAGTATCTGGGATCGTTTCTGTGGAGGTGCTGGGGATCTTCTGCCTGCAAAGGAGATACTCTGGCCTCTGAGCTGCAGCACGCTCCAAATGGGGGAGTCAGATGTGAAAAATCAATAGGCAGTCTATAGCGTAATTAACCTCAGTGTGAATAATCATTCACTGCCACCAGATGTGGTGACGGTCACTAGAGAGCCAGTGTGGCATAGTAGTTAAGAGCAGGTGCACTCTAATCTGGAGGAACAGGGTTTGATTTCCCACTCTGCCACTTGAGCTGCGGAGGCTTATCTGGGGAACCAGATTAGCTTGTGCACTCCAGCTGGGTGATCTTGGGATTCTTTGGATCTCTCAGCCCCACCTACCTCGCAGAGTGTCTGTTGTGTCTGTTATACCAAACCAGGACAGTTTATTGCGGCCAAGGAGAGTTAGTCCTGGCTGCGCTTGGAAGTCCAAGAGAAAGGACGAGGAAGCCGCCCCCAGCATCCTTCTCCTTCAACAGTTCCACTCCCTGGAGACACACATCTACCAAGCGAGGGCCTTCGCCTCACCAGCGGATGCCAGCAGAGGAAAGTTGCTGTAACATCCAATTGCAGGACCATGTTCCCCCCCCCCGCCTGCTCCCCCCTGCAGCTCCCAAGCAGTTTGCTGATTTCAGGGGCCTTCTTCAGCGGCCTGCCCACTTTCTCCTAAGCGTTGCACATCCCTGACGGGTGACAATGAAAGAGTGCCGCTTAGCTCGTCCACTCTGACACCCACGCTAAGGACTTGCTTCCCCCTCACCAAGCAAAATCAATACGCTGTTTGAGCAAACACACTTACAGCTTTATTAGGACGTCTGGCTTGTTCGGTAACAGCCACTTGAAGCGGCGGCAGCAAATCGACTCGCCTCAGTTACACCGGGAGAGAGAGAGCCGGGTAAAAAGGCCCCGTCGATACGGTTGTTATCAAAATACGCCGCAGGAGACCAGAAAGCGGGAACAAACAGCGCGGAATGTGTCAATATTTTTACTCAATATCAATATTTTTCCTTTCCAAGAATGTTCAAAAAAACTGCCTTGAGCTTGCTGCTTATCAAATGGACCACATGCTAAATATCAAATGCTTTTTTTCCCAGCCAAGTTTGACCCCCACTGCAGCAACCATCCAGCGTGATTACGGGCGTCTGTTTTCATATGGCTGCTGTCAAAAAGCAGTTCCCCGCCTTGAGGAAGTCACGGCGGGGGGGGGGGAAGAGGAAGGCAGAGGAAACGTTCCAATACTATATTTCTCCACGGAAAAATATCCACCTTGCCTGGGCAAATGCAGTCTGTTTATCCATCACTGTCAGCGCCCTTGTGCTGCAAATCTATCACATCAGAAGGGCTAAATGTGGGCTACGGAGCATGGGCAAATTCCAGTGAACGCACACAGGGCACGCTCGCGTTCTTTGGTGAACATCAATTGAAATTCGGTGAACGTTATTTAAATATCTAAGTTAGTTCTTGAAACTGAATCAGAAAACCCACGTGGAATTGGCCAGGGTGGATTCCAGATAGTCAAACCTGATTTGCCGTCAGTGCGCATCTGAATGGCATTATCCATGTTTGGTGCGATGCCACGGCACGGGAACCGCACCAGTGCTTGGGCAGATGCAGATGCAGAAGAAGAAGAAGAAGAAGAAGAAGAAGAAGAAGAAGAAGAAGAAGAAGAAGAAGAAGAAGAAGAGTTGGATTTATACCCCCCCTTCTCTTCTGTAAGGAGACTCAAAGGGGCTTACAAATTCCTTTCCCCCCCTCAAAAAAATCACCCTGCTAGGTAGGTGGGGCTGAGAGAGCTTCAAACAACCGTGACTAGCCCAAGGTCCCAGCAGCCTGTTATGGGGACCTGCAGCTCCGCACTACCCTGGGCCCCAGTAATGCCAGCTGACCTCTGCTTTTGCCTCCTGTGCTCTCCCTGCCACTCATCTGCTGCCACCGTTGCTTCTGCCACCTGCAAACCTCCTTTAACCCTCCCCAAACACCAAGCCTCAGTGGCTCAAACACCACATGGAGCACTCAACTATGAAGAAGGGCCAGGAAAACATTGATCTCCCATAGAGCTCTCAGCTTTACATTGAAAAAGGTGTAGACTGATCTCTTCAGATCCCCAAAGCTAAGCAGAGTGGGGCCTGGTTAGTACTTGGATGGGAGACCCCACCTTTGTGCTCCAAAACGTACTACAGGAGGATAAACTATCAACAATCAAACACCAGTCCATCTAAGAACTGCAATAAAAGTTAAAGAAGAGCTGAAGAAGGAGAGATGGCTTTTATACTCTACTTTTTCTCTAGCTTTCAGGAGTCGTAAAGTGGCTTACAATTATCTTCCCTTCCCCTCCCCAGAACAGGCACCTAGCAAGGCAGGTGGAGCTGAGAGAGTTCTGAGAGAACCGTGACTGGCCCAAGGTCATCCAGCGGGCTTCCTGTGGAGGAGGGGTGAAACAAATATGGCACAATGGATTAGAGCCTGCCGTTCATGTGGAGGAGTAGGGAATCAAACGCGGTTCTCCAGGTAAGAGTCCACTGTTCTTAGCCACTGCAACATGCTGGCAAACGCTGCGAGCAGTGATCAAGTGGGAACCACAGGAAAAATTGAAAGGTGGCAGAGTGAGATACTCCATGTGAGGAAGCGATGCCTAGATACCTCGATACCGCGAGAACACGACGTAACAGTAGATGATGGTGACGAGATCCCGTCACAATCAACGCGAGATGTCTCGAGCTAACGGTGGCCAATCAGGGGAACGTTATGCCTTCGTCACGTTGTTACGTGACAGTGTGGCAACGTGATGACGGGGGGTCGAACGTCACATAGAACCCGCCCCAGGACGGCCCCAGGTCAGCGCAACAGCCAATCTGAATCGTCGTTTGCGCCACATTCCTGGGCGATGCAAAAACCCAGGAGTTGCGAAGCAAGCCGAAGATCCGTGACAATCTGGCTATGTGTGAATGCTATCGAGCGACGAAACAGCAACAAAAAGGTCAGGATGTCGATGCGGATTGCTTTAATTGTAGAATAAACCGTGTGTGCGAAAAAGCCCTTTCATTCTGCTCATGGAAGTGGAACAAAGTTTTCTTCACATAAATGGTGAAGACAATCTGACGAAGAGAAAGAAAGAATGAACATAACACAGAGAAAAGGGACAGTCGGGATACATTGGAATGATTGTCACAGTGGTTTGGGGACGAACACCTGGGAAGAGCTTTTTTTTAGTACTACTAACATTGGGGGTGGGGGGGGGAGGAAGAAAAACAGAAGTTACTCTCCTGGCTAGGCTCACCACCGATTTGTCTCTCAGAAGTCAAATGGTGTTCTTCCTAGTCATCTGGGGGCAAGAAATAAAACACGAGAGGTCAGAAACTGCTCATCCGCTTGCAGTGCCTTGGCCAAAGGGGTCTAGCCATTATTCTTGGACGCCTGGGACTGCATTCACCTAAGTTAATAAATCTAACTAGCCTAGCAGGAGCGTTGTTATTACACAGTTACTACATAATTCCACTGGAAATATGTAGTAAGTAAATTGTGAGGTTCCACAAATCTTCCATGACACAGCTCTGTGGAACTGACCACACCACACAGGACTGCACAGAAACAATGCGCCCTTTTGGCCCAAAGTCAAGATCTCGATTCAGGACAATGACAGACGGCGAACCCTGACTTGATTCTGCTGGTGTGTCACACACAACCGCCTTCCCAACAAAGGAGAAACAATTATTTACGTATTCATTTATTTTTCAAAATACAGTCATTTATGGTGTTAGGTATTATATATAAAGAAACGTCACATAATTACAAAAACAATTCAGGCTCAGACAGGGAGAATAGCTGTCGTCAGTTGTAGGGGGAATGCCGGCATGTCACCCAACAGGTTGTGGCGTGTCACCTTTAGAACGTGTGTCGCAGGTTTGCCATCACAGAGGCGTCTGGCTTCATGCCAAAAACAAGGAAAGTGGAAAGAGGGTGGAAGAAGAAGGAGGAGGAGGAGGCGGCCGTCTGGGCAGGATAACAAAATCTCTGCAGAAAGAAGACTAGAGGGAAGGGTAGGCTGATCCCTGACATGTCACTTTCCCACGTGCAGTTTTTAACCATGCAAGCACTTCACACATTGAAGCAGTATAGTCGCATAGGACAGCGTAAACCAGCCTTCACAGTAAGAGACTGAAAAACATCCAGAACTGTATGCAGTGGCGTAGCGCCAAGGGGACAGGTGTGTGTGTGCACAACGCACTGGGGGTGTGCTGGTGTGGCGTTCCGGGGTGGGCGTGGCAGGGGTGCAGGGCACACACCCGGGCGCAATTCCCCTTGCTCCAGCCTTGACTGTATGTGCTCCATATCAGGTGTGACACAGAATACTAAGTACACTATACATCCCTGGACACTGATAAAATGCTAGATTTTTAAAATCGTTTTTTAAAAGAGTATTTTTAAAACGATACCCATCTATTGTTTCTAAATTGATCAGAATTCTAAAGGGTAGACTTCTGTGGTAGTGACACTCCGTGCATATATCAGAATAATGACGCTCAAAATGTGACTGAGAAAAAAACTACTGAAAGCATATAATTTGGCAATATCGTTTATGGAAGCCAGTTACAAAGACAGAGTGATCTCATAAAAGCAGGGAGGGAGATACAGCATTTATCTTGGTGGGTTGGGAATGACACAAATTGCCCAGCAGCCGAGGGGGACGTGGGAGTAGGGTCCAAGAAGTCGCTCCCTTCCAAGCAAAGACAGACTTTTAATTGGAAGGCCCAGGCCTCATACCAACAAACCCTGCCCCAAGAATGGCAGCGTTGAAGAAGAGAAGGGAAACAAGCTGTCAATCAAATGCTGGTGATAGGAAAATGGAATATTTACATCAAGACTTCACACAGCTGCAACCAACGGGCCACCGCGAGTCAAATCAGGGAGTCCCGGCCACATTCATCTCCATTTGGCAGGAAAGAGATGATGGCTGAAGAGTCCTCTCGCTCCCCCTCCCCCTCATTCATGAAGATGAATTTTGGAACAGAAATTCAAGGCAATGTGGACCACAGACAAAGACTCCTGACAAACAATGATGTATCTCCGGGCGCCGGGTTCATCTCAGGGGCGTATTTCATGGCTGCGGCGGCACAACCACCTCCGCCCAGCCAGGCTTCTTCAAATGTCGTTTCAGGGAAAGAGAGAGAGAAAGAACTGAAGATTCAGAATCCTGCCCAAATTTGGACATTTCCAAGGGCCAGAGCAGCCCTCAAGGGTCAGAAGCCACGGGGCTTCAACTCTGAAATTTTGATACTTCTAATAAGCTAGGGGCTTTCCTGCCCCAGCTTTTAGCTCACACCTGCCCTTCACTACATCCGTTTTCCTCCAAGTCAAACAGCGAGCTTTGCAACCCATTTTTTCTTCTACTTTTTCCCCCAGACTGCAATGAAAAAACACGGGAGAAGCTCAGAAAACAAAATGGAAGAAGCAGCGGCGGGTGAATGACATTTGTCTCCAAGGGAGGGGAGGAAACGGGGCAGCGGAGAAGTTAAACTACAACAAAAATTCACTGTGCAAAAGCCCCAGATCAAAACATACTACTAGTAGTTAGTTGTTATTATTACACAGTGTACTGCAAAAAGAAAAAAACGGAAAAAATATTTGGAGAAATGAACTTTTCTCCCCTTTGGAAAAAGCAGGATTTTTTCCTATGATTAAAAAAAAAATGTTTACATGAAAAAAATACTGTGTGCTAACGTGCTCAAGTGCTACTGTAGAAAAAAACACCACTAATAATGAATAAACTAATCATGAATAAGGAACAAACTTAAGAAGAAGCAGCAACAGAAGAAGAACAAGAAGATGAAAAAGCAGCAGCAGCAGCAGCAACCATTTTAGGGATTTCTTGATGAAAAGACCTCTATAGATGGACAAGCTTCCCTACTTACTGATCTTCCCCCATAATGCACAGCCACAGGGGTTTGGTCAAGGCCATATTGCACGAGACAACAATAAAACTCAGCAGTCCTCCACATGAACGAGAGGGGGGTCCCTTCCAAAATGCCCCAAATTGTCTTAAGCATGAGGGTCAAACGCATTTGTTATGAGGGCCAGAGATGACATAAATATGACTTGGTCAAGTCAGGGGTGGGGTGGGGCCCGTGGGGCTGCCTCAGCGGGCCCCAGAACAGCATTGGGGGGGGGGTTGTTGTGTGCGTGGACTGGCAAATCCATAGCAGGGTGGGGGGTTGCCTTGAGAGGAGGACTTATCTGGCCCACAAGCCAGCTGAAGCAGCCCCCCTCCCGATACCAGTCTTGAGGGGAGAGTTGACTCAGCTGGTCTGTAGGTCTGATAAGCCTCTTGGGTGGGATTTGGCTCCCCGGCCACACGACTGACATCCCTCTTCTAAAATATGCTAGTAAAAACATTGGAAAACGACAGTAATGAGTCACTGGTTATCACCCATTGAAACTGTCCAAATAAAATGCCATTATTGCACGTCAGCAAGGAAACAACAGCACCCAAATGCTAAAATTAAGTATCAGCGGTGAAATACACCTATCAAATATTTAACCATTTAGAGCAGGGGTGGGCAATTATTTTTTCCATCGGGCCGCATAAGAAACAGAAAATATTGTGGAGGGCCGGGCCAAAAGGCAGGGGGGTGAGGCGCTTTTGAAAGCCCCGCAGAAGCCAGCAGCAAAGGCAACCGGCTTCTGTGGGGCTTTCAAAGGCGCCTCGCTCCCCAGCACGGCAGGGGGGCCAGTCAGGGTCATCAGGCGGGCCAGGTGTGGCCCGCGGGCCGTATAATGCCCAGGTCTGATTTAGAGGAATCGGGAGACAGTCAACAAGGAAAGAGAATGCTGAGAAGGATATCTGGAAGCCAAATGAACTTCAGTTCTCATTTAGTTTCATTCCTGGCCTCAAGGTAGGGTTCCCCCCCGGAGCCCGCTGGTCCAGAGCCCGGCTGATATCTCCACTTCTCTCTTCAGAAACAGCCCAGATTCTACAGAACTTTCAACCTATTTTCAAAGAAGCGGCAATCCTTACAGCCACTGTGCTTCCAAATGAAGCAAGCCTATCTTTTCATTGCGGCAGCCGCACACTTAAGTGGGCCCCTTGTTATCAGCATCTGTTTGTGCAGATCTCTGGATCTGTCTGTTTTACATGGTGCTGTCTTAGCCTCCTCCAAAGTGCACAGAGAGGATCTGTGTGTCTTTGCCGGATCTTCCACTACATGAGCCATTCAATTCTGCACACACACGCAAAGACACACAAACTGCCTGGTGGACTTGCCAAGTTGAGAGTAGATTTCATTCCCACGTTGGGAAGTTGCTTTTGTTCCAGAACAATGATCTATGAAAAGGGGAGACACATTTTGAAGGGCTTTCGGAGCCAAAGTCTGCTTTTGGGTTGATAAGGCCACGAGCAACAAAAAGGTGCCCCATGCAAATGATCGTGGCAGCCACGCCCCCCCCCCCCCAAGCTCTCACATTGGCAGCTGTTATTTCGTCTCCTTTCATTTACAGAAATGGCTCCGTTGGCAATGATTTCAGATTTTGTGCCATTGGAGAGAGTCCTATCGATTTTTCTGAGATACTTGTTTAATACACCGAAATGTACAGCCAATGTGGTATTAAGGCAAGAAGCAGGGATGGCCAAAGTTGAGACCATCTTTTAGAAATTAACCATCAAATACTGGCTTAAAGTGCTTTCCTGTCCCCAGGGATTAATGCCTTCATTATTGGCAGCAACACCCTACCCTGGATGGCTAGAAAAGATTATATCAAAACTTAGACAGTGTGGTCTTGATCCAATGCAACTTTTGGAGATTGGAAGTAGCAGAGCAATGGGTATGGTCCACCAACGTCTTACTGACATTGAGATGCAAACAGACTTTCCCCGGCTACCTGTCCTATATAAACCACTAAAATCATGGATAGGTATTTCAGCTGCACCTTATCTATCTGTAATAACATCAGCAAGAAGCCGGTGGGCTTTTTCTAGGGCTCGCTTCGATGCCTTCTCGTCAGCTAATCTGATGGGACGATTCCAAAATATTCCAAGGCACAGGAGAACCTGTGTGTGCGGCTCAGGGGAAGTAGACTCAATGTCACATATCTTACTGCATTGCAAGTTACATGAAGGTGAAAGGAAGCTGTTGATCCAACCATTGTTAACTCGCCATGTATATCCATTCATAGATAACTCAGATACGAATTCTGTAAGAATATTATTAGAAGATCGTGTTTCTGCCATTTCACAGAAGGTAGCTAAATTTTGTATACTGGTGCACAACAAGCGTAGTTCCTTATTAAAACAAAGAGCCGCACTGTGTGATGAGGACTGTAATAATGCCTGAAGCGAATGTTATTTATTAATAGATTTTATAATGGATTTTAATTTATATTATATTTTTGTATAAGTGGAGTGCTATGTATTCACATGTACTCTGATTTTAAACTATTGGCTGGCCAAAAGGCCGTAATAATAAATATCTATCTATCATTTACAGAAATGTTTTCGCGAGCAGCGACAAAGTCTGGCTATGTTGATACAACAGGGAACAGCGTGCTGAGTTCTGCCCCCTCTCTGTCCTGATACACAATCACAGGATACTTACAACAGTCATTATAGCATGCCTTGTACACTGTACAATCCCCCCACACGCAACCTTTCTTGACAGGCAGGATATAAAACGTAGAGGAAACCTGTATGTAGGGCTGACAGCTCGTGAGCCCTAAGACATTGGTGGTCTCAAACTATGGTTCTCCTCAGAGGGATTCACAATTCCCATCAGCCCCTGCCAGCATGGCCAAGTGGCAGGGCTGATGGGAATTGTAGTTCATGAACATCTGGGGGGCCATAGTTTGAAGACCCCTGGTCTAAGATCACAACCAGCAGCAACAACAAAAATGCTTTCTTCAACTCAGGTAGAACACCTGTTGCATACCCTCACAAGTTTCCCATTGCCAAGCAAGATTATCCACCTGCACCAGACCCCCACAAAAGCATGCGACCAGCACACCAGAACTAAAAGCGCACGCAGAGCAGGGAACTCAAGCAAGTGAACCTAACTGCAGCCTCCTTGTCAAGTCACAGCATATGAGGCGTGCCAGATAGTATCACGGAAGTAAGAAGAAGAGCTGGTTTTTATACTAACTGCTTTTTCTACCTTTAGGCACAGGTAAACAACTTGCCCCTTCAGATGTTATGGATTGTTTATCATCCCCCCTGCCAGCATGACGACACCTGTGCTTTGGCCATGCTGGCAGGGGCTGATGGGAATTGTAGTCCATAACATCTGGAGTGCCAAAGGTTCGCCACCACTGTCCTAGTCCAACACCTTAACCACTATACCTGGCTGACTTGTATCCTTCTTTTTCTAAAGTCCCTTAAATAGCCTAGCCATGAAGACTTAGTTTATCTGTATTGCTGAAGGATTTCACAGCCAGAACCAACTGGATGTTGTGGTTTGCCTGCGCTGTGGGGGAGTTGTGGGGTTCGAAGTTTTAGTTCCTAATATTTCACCAAGATCTTGGCTGGGGCATCTTCTTAGGATATCATAGTAAGACACATTTCTCTCAGTGACTCCACACTGTGCCACAGAGAGAAACACACCTCACTGTTACATGCCTCCAAAGATGCCAGCTGCAGATGTGGGTGAAACGTAAGGAGCTAAAACTACCAGACCACACGGCTTGGACTGGCGAGCCTGCACCAGGGTGGGGTGACTGCATAAGGGAGGGATTTGGGTTGTGTGTATTAACATTCGTCCCCATTCTATACTCTACTGGTGCAAGTAACCCAGAACTTCTTCTATGCATTGGAGTATGGAATCTTTCTTGACTTGCATGATTAAGCTCAGATTTACCTCATGGAATTGTCTTCTTTTCCTTGCCTAGATAGGGAGCAAGGCCTGCTCCTGATCTCTCTTTGGATCTCTCCTTGGGCCTGAAAAGGTGAGAGTGGGGGCAAGGCAGATGGGGCCCAAGATATCCTGGTCCCACCGTACTGCAGGCTCAATCAAGACTGGACCTCCCATCATTCTAAAATGGCCCAAATGCAGCTCTACAATGGTGGTGTCCATGAGTTAGACACGTAAACTCTGTACTTGTCGAAGCTTGAGCACTCCTGTGTGTGGATCTCAGCTGATGGGTCTGGTGGTAGAACTGAAGGTCAAAAACTCTCATATGAGACTGAGAATAGTCTTCACGCTGAAAATTCAGCCCTTTTCCTTGACAAGCCTGAGGAAATTTGAAACATCAACCAAACCTTTGCAGCCCCATTCTGGAAAGAAAAATAGAAAAGCTGCAGCCTAAAATGAATGCATGAAGATTCTCACTGACTCTACAGCCTTCCGAGTGGATCACTGTGTTGCACAAACATGGCAGTTAAAAAGAGGATTTTGAACACTTTGATTTGGTGGATGCTGAACAAGAAGACAGATGAAACAGCCTCTCTTATCCCAACCCAAAACAACAGAAGTAGTGAATGAATATGAAGTAGCAGCCGATAGGACTATCTATCTATCTATCTATCTATCTATCTATCTATCTATCTATCTATCTATCTATCTATCTATCTATCTATCTATCTATCTATCTATCTATCTATCTATCTATCTATCTATCTATCTATCTATCTATCTATCTATCTATCTATCCATCCATCCATCCATCCATCCATCCATCCATCCATCCATCCATCCATCCATCCATCCATCCATCCATCCATCCATCCATCCATCCATCCATCCATCATCATCATCATCATCATCATCATCATCATCATCATCATCATCATCATCTATCTATCTATCTATCTATCTATCTATCTATCTATCTATCTATCTATCTATCTATCTATCTATCTATCTATCTATCTATCTATCTATCTATCTATCTATGTAAGATAGATATATCAAATTTATAAACCGCCCACCTCTCATGTGGAGCTCCATGCGGTGTTACACTACCAAACATCTACCTCAACAGTCCAGGGAAACAACAGGTTACTTGAGATGGGGAAAACCCCATAGTTCAAATATCATACCTTGTTATTTACTTTCTCTTTAATATTCACCACAACCTATTTAAAAGAGCAGCAACGTGCAAACATTTTAAAGCTGGGAGGGGTTTCAGCTTGCCACACGGCATATTTGATGCCACTTGTTTATGCAACATTTTGACAGATACAATTAATCTCGTGAAAATGATGCGGATATTGCTTAACAGCAGATTATCCTGAAAGGCCCGTCTTCCTGGGAGTATCAGCAGTCCCTTTATAACACAACATCGCGATGGAAATAAGTGCTTGGAAAGAACCAGTTCACGTTCTGCGTCAGAAATAGAAGGAAGTTCTCTAGCAAGGAGAGGAAAATTCCCAAAGAAAGCAACCAGATGAAAAACAAATACCTCCCACAAATGCATCTCCAGCTCCATTGGTGTCCACAATCTCACTCTGGTCACTGATTAAGACGGGGAAAGCTCGCACTTCCGTATCTGAAAAAAAGTAAAGCAAACAAAATGCTTGAGACGCAGCCTGAGCCACAACACTGCAAAAAAGAACGGTCGCTGCTGAATGTCTCGGATACCAAAATTCACTCACAAAGCACCAAGTATTGACTAGAGTATGGATTTGCGCTTCAGGATATCCATGGAAGTAATAAATGATGGCTTGAATTCAGTTGGGTGATGTGAAAAAAGCAGTAAATAGCATGATTATTGTGCTTTTCAGGAAGAAAAAAATGATGTGAAACTATATCTATTGATGTAGATACCAGAAGCCTGGATACCAGACCCATTTGGTTTTATAGCCCCAATAGAAACATAAGCTGGCCTTGTTTCCCCCTCTTTTGCAAGTCTGCTGTCATTCTAAAGATCATTTCAAGGAATAAAAAAAAATATGCTAGCTTGTATATGCTATTTTCTGCATAGCGTACAGTGCACAGGTATACCAGCATCATAATGCAGAGATCACAGACTAAATATACTCATTAATCAGCTAGGTCTATCTGTGGGTAGTGTCAAAAGGATGTGATAAAAACATAATTACCACCTTGTTAATGCGCAAATTACTGCACATACAAGTGTCGTCTTACAGTCAATGCCCATTGAACAAACACAGATTGGTTGGGGCTGCGGCAGACAGCAACGAGAAGAGGGAAAGGGCAGCAGCCATAGTTGCAGAAGGCTCTCCTGGAGCGCTTTAAGGAGGTATCACAAACCACGCAACGTGACTAAACAGTTGTCAAAACATTTAGGACGGCTGAGTAAGCTGTTCTCCGGAACAACAGGAAGCTAAAAATTCATCCAGATGCACATTTTCATCCACAGTCTTATACTGGAAGCGGGAAGAAAGAAGAAAAGCAAACACAGACCCTTTCTGATCAAAACCCAGGGAAGAACTATTGAATATAGAAGAAGAAGAAGAAGAAGAAGAAGAAGAAGAAGAAGAAGAAGAAGAAGAAGAAGAAGAAGAAGAAGAAGAAGAGGAGGAGGAGGAGGAGGAGGAGGAGGAGGGAGGAGCTTGGATTTGCCATACCCCTTTTCTCCCCTGTAAGGAGACTCCAAAGGCTTACAATCTCCTTTCCTTCCCCCTCACAACAAACACCCTGTGAGGTAGGTGGGGCTGAGAGAGCTCAGAAGAACTGTGACTAGCCCAAGGTCACCCAGCTGGCATGTGTTCGAATGCACAAGCTAATCTGGTTCACCAGATAAGCCTCCACAGCTCAAGTGCCAGGGTGGGGAATAAGACCCAGTTCTCCAGATTAGAGTGCAGCTGCTCTTAACCACTGCACAATGCAGGATCTGAGAAGGATCTGGGTTTCTGTAAGGTGCCATTTTGACACCTGGCATTACAGGTTGACTTGTTAGTAAAGAAGTGAACTAGCTACCTTGATCTGTGTGCTGCTGCCACTGGGGAATTATTTAACTACCGATTCACTTATGTCACTGGTAATGATAACATTCGATAGACATATTATTCTAAATTTTCTAAAAACACACCCCTGGTTTAGGAGAAGAGCTGAAGTGATTTTGAATTCATTCGCTTTCAAAGGTGCTGCCGCTGGCCACTTCTTGGTCTGATCGAGCATGTTGTTGGTCTTTCGGAACAGCAGCTCCCTCCACGGCAGTAGCCTTTCGTGGGAATGAATTTTATGCTCGCTGGCAATTCGGGCTCCACCCCCTACACCAGAGGTGGGCAATTATTTTTTCCATGGGGCCGCATAAGAAACAGAAAATATTGTGGAGGGCCGGGCCAAAAGGCTGAACTCAATTCTGCATAATATTTATCGTATTTCCTTTATATAAAAAGCAGTAAATAGTAGCATTGTTTTGATGTTGAGCAAGACTAGCATATGTTAAAGTTATGCAATGAAAAAGTGAGGTTGCCTCCCAAAAAATGTAATTTTTTCACGCAAATTTCTCAAAACAATGGTAGACAAAATGTTAACATTTTTTTACTATTTGTGACTCATACGGGCCAGTCAGGGTCATCCTGGCATGGCCGGATGTGGCCCTTGAGCAACGTATAATGCCCAGGTCTGCCCTACACTTTCACTTGCTCTTTTAATTCTTCCTGCGCCATCACTTGCAGCATGAAACCTAGCTGGGTTGGTTCACAAACCCTGAGGGGGAAGCAACTGTTTTCTGGCTTGGGTTGGCGACATCTGGCCCTTGGCAGACACTGGCAGAGGAACTAGGCTTGAAGCATCCCACGTAACTTCTCTTTGAGACCCATCTTCTCTTCAAGACTTTATTCTTGCAAGATTCACCCCCGCTCTCCCCTTCATCAAGGGAAACATGCTGCAAAAGTCCATCAGCGGTAGGCACACAGTTGCATTCTGAAGCCATTAAAAAGATGTTTGCACCTTAGAAGTCCAAGAGAAACTGAGCAGGGAGGGGAAGACTCCTCCTCCTCCTGGACCATGGGTGGTCTGGTCTTGCACCCTGGAAAAAGGATTTCTGTGCCTCATTTTGTAGCTCTAGAACAGTGATGGCAAACCTTTTCGAGACCGAGTGCCCAAATGTCAACCGAAGACCCACTTGTTTATCACAAAGTGCCAACACGGCAATTTAACCTGAATACTGAGGTTTTAGCTTAGAAAAACGGTTGGCTCAAGAGGCGCGGCGCTACTCAGGAGTAAGCTTGGTGGTAGCTCGGAGGCCTTTGCTTTGAAGCAACCGTGGCAATCCTTCCAACAGGTGAATCACGCAATTCCTAGGAGGGGTTTTACTCAGAAAGCAAGCCCCATTGCCAGCAAACCGAGGCTTCCTCCCAGGTAAAGGATCGCGCTTTAGTTCTTTCAGACAGTACAACCAGTGGGGTTTACCAGTGCTTAACAGGGTTACCTACACTGCTTCCCCAAAACCTCGGCTCCTAGAGTTTGCCGCTAATAATCGAAGGCCCAAGCGGCCCTGGCCAGCCTAGATGTGTGTGGGGGGGAGGGGGCACTCTGTTTGTGCATGCCCACCGAGAGGGCTTTGAGTGCCACCTCTGGCACCCGTGCCATAGGTTCGCCACCACTGCTCTAGAAGTTTCCAAAATTTAACTCAGTGCAAGCAAAGTATGATGTATAGACATGCTGTTGTGAGTTTCCAGGCTGTGTGGCCTTGGTCTGGTGGTTTCAGCTCCTAATGTTTCACCTGCATTTATGGCTGGCATCTATACACACATCCAGCCTCAGATGTGGGTGAAGCTAGGAGCTAAAACCACCAGATCATGGCCACACAGCCTAGAAAACCCGCAACAGGCAGTTCATTTTGGTCATGACAGTACATGTGATGTTCAGAGACAAGAAAATAAAACCCATCATAAGTAAATTAGTTAAGTACAAAAAACATTGCTCCAAGTTGTCATCAAGTATTTACAGAGTCTAAAAAAGGTATAAATGCCTTTAGTCAGGTCAGGAAAAGAAAAATAATGCTAGAAGGAAAATTTGAGAGGCAGTGCAGGGAAGAAGACCCAACATTGACACAAAGACACACCACGTGACCCCTCCGCGTTTGCTTAAAGACCTGGAGCAAGTGCTTATTAATGATAGGATGGTTTGGAAGACATTAATTCATGAGTTACCACTGAGTCGGAAGCAATTTGATGGCACTTAAGACACAATATACCTACTTAATTGTCTTTTGCTGTGGCTATTGTACTTTAACTATCCCTCAAATAAAAACCCACTGAAAAGCCTAGTACTAACATAGGCTGGAGTCAGTGGGGAAATACCTTTCATTATTTAAAATGTACTGAAATTAAAATTCCCAAATGCTGAGTCCATCTGTAGAGGTAGCTGCCAATCCTGCTTTTAAATTCAGTGGGAATAAAAGAGGAGATGTCTTCTTGACACATAGCAGCAAACACCATCAAACAATGATTACTTCCAATTAGGCTGAACATTTTTTCTTAACTGGGTCATTTGCCAGTCACTCTTGCTTTGAAAAGTAGATTAAATGCGTAAGCTTGCATTTAATTGACCATAACCACATTCTTTGGGGTAGGCTTGTGAAGTACCCTTGAATGTTGGGGAGGGGACAGGAGGAAAGGATTCCACAGAAAATTTGCTTCCCATAATAACCAATTCTGAATTCAGATACTGGTAGTGCTTCCCATTCTATTTTTTCTTTTTGCCATTTACCGGTACAAACTTGAATTTGGTACCATTGAGAAAAGCATCTGGCTTGGCAATTACTTGACCCAGAAAGTGGGCTGTTCAGAGCAAGTGTTTTAAGCCGACAATACAAAAGAAGGTCAATCGCAGTCTAACGGCATGACAAGTGAATTGTGCCAGATGCTGCCCAGCAGAGGAGAGCGTCACTCTGGGTGACAGCTCAGTATTGTCCTGTTACCTTTGCCCTACTGGTAAATGTTTCTGTGCCAAACCTGACGAAAGCCCACCTATTTCAGCATCTGACAGCAGTCAGCAGAGACACAGCAGGGCATACTGGTGAGAGCTACCTCCCTTATAGCTGATCCCCAGCAGAAGGTACTCAAAAATCTACTGATTCACTACGGAGAAGTTGTGTTTCCTGTTACAAATGTTGAAAATAGGTGTATCTTCTGAACATCTGCTAGTCTACATATTTACAGGAACAAGTGGGAAGTTATATCCAAGCGGTAGTCCCGAAGGGCAAACTATTTCAAAAGTCTCATATTACTCTGCCGTTAATAAAACAGGCCAGTTTTTCCCATTTCCACATGTACACATTTTTATGCTGCAAAGGGGAACCCTGTTTGACTCAGGTGGTGTATACAGCCATGCCCCCCCCCCCCCCCCCCCCAGCTCATGGGTCCCTAATATCATTGGGACCCATTATTGAGATCATAGGTCCAAATACCATCAGGACCCACTGCCTCTCTCTCCTTTCTAGGAGGATTAGGTTTAGGTGGGATGCTATCTTAGGATAACTGCTGTTTTAATTATATTTATGGAAGTTTTATTTGATGATTTTATGTATGGTTTTTATGTTGTACACCGCCCAGAGTCTCCTCTTCTCGGGGATGGGGCGGTATATTAAGTTAAATAAATAATAATAAAATAATAATGAGAGCTACCTCCCTTATAGCTGATCCCCAGCTAGTGATGTACCATTTGAAAACCATCACGGATCCACTGTTGGACCCCTTGCAATTTGCATACCGAGTGCAAAATAGATGCGACAGATGATGCTGTTAATATGGCAGAAACTTGCACTATATCCTACAGCATCTTTGAATTCTGCCAGCAAGACCTATGCAAAGGGTCCCTCTTTGTTGACTTTAGTTCAGCATTCAATACTATCACAGACCAGGACATTCTTCTTAACCAAACTAAATCAGCCAGCAGTACTCTGAGCATACTTTGTAAGTGGATCACCAAAGCTTCCTAACAGATAGGGAAACAGCAGGGTGAAGCTTAGGAAAAATTACATCAGACACCTGTAAATGAGCACAGGGGCCCCTCTAAGGCTGTGTGTACTTTCACCACTTCTCTCTGTATACCAATGACTGCATCTCAAATGATCCATCTGTTAAAATACTGAAATTTGCAGATGATATATACAGTGATTGGTCTCATTCCGAGACAACGTATTATGAAACCGCGATACAGACGGGAGGTTGAACAACTAGCCTCGTGGTGCCACTGGAACAATCTAGAACTGAACACACTTAAAACCGTAGAGAAATGTGGTGGTAGATTTCAGGAGAAACCCCTCCCATCCCACTTCCTCTCACAATACTAGACAACACAGTATCAACAGTAGAGACCTTTAAATTTCTAGGCTCCATCATATCTCATGACCTAAAATGGACACCTATCATCAAATGTCATTAAAAAAGTAATAACAAAGAATGTTCTTTCAAGTCAACTCAGGAAGCTCAAACTGCCCAAGGAGCTGCTGATACAGTTCTACAGAGGAATCATTGAGTCTGTTATCTGCACCTCTATAACTGTGTGGTTTGGTTCGCAACCCAACAAGATCGACACAGACTTCAGAGAATAATCAGAACTGCAGAAAAAACAATTGCTGCTAACCTGCTCTCCATTGAGGACCTGTATACTGCATCGGTCAAAAAAAAGGGCTGTGAAATATTTACTGACCCCTCGCATCCTGGACATAAACTGTTTCAACTCTTACCCTCTAAACGTCGCTACAGAGCACTGCACACCAAGACAACTAGACATAAGAACAGTTTTTCCCCGAATGCCATCACTCTGTTAAACAAATAATTCTCTCGATAATGTCAAACTATTTATTATATATTTATTATATAATTACTGCACTACTTTTTTCATCATTCCTATTACCCATCTCCTCCCAATTATGACTGTATGACTATAGCCTGTGCTGACATTTCATTTTATTTTATGATTTTACATTTTATGTTTTTATTACTATTGATTGTTTCCTGATTGCTTACTAGACCTATATGACAATCATTAAGTGCTGTACCTTATGATTCTTGACAAATGTATTTTCTTTTATGTACACTGAGAGCATATGCACCGGAGACAAATTCCTTGTGTGTCCAATCACACTTGGCCAATAAAGATTCTATTCTATTCTATTCTAATGATAATAATACCCAGGAAATGTTGGATGATGCCAACTTTACCTGAAACACTTCCGTTTCCATTTCCTTTGGTTTGACACAGTGAACTGCAGATATTCAAGTTTCTTTGTATAGGGTTTGAAGTTGTAAGTTAGCCCAGGATGTGCACCCTTGCCAAGTGGTACAGCTGGCTACCATTAGAATACAATTTCAAAAACCTGTCAAAATGTGAAGCTGAACTGATTGGGAACTTCTTTTATTAAGTTGTCACCTGTGCATCTTTGGCTAACATATTTTTTGAATATATGTAATTGCTCTAGATCACTGTACGATTTTAACAACATTTGATCAGAAAATACTCTTGCAAACTCTTGTACATCTGGGAAATCCAGGACACAAAAGAGTTTTCACGTTGTTGCAGTGTGATGCTCTTCCCCCTGCAGTTATCGAAAATCCCCTTTGTAGAATGACTGTGTCCTTGTGGGGATTGTGGTGTTGAAACTGCCGAGCGTGTTTGGTTGGACTGTGCTTTTGCAGTGCCCTTATAACACCAATGTAAACGGATTATCCAGTACGACATAGGCAGTTTTATCTCAGACGTTTGCTTTCTCAAACAACACGCAAAGTGGCTAAATTTGGCACGGCAGCATGCAAGATCAAGGCGACTTTGGCTAACTCCCTATGACAAATAGTGCTCTCAACTGTATGATTAACATTCATCGGGTTTTTCTGTGCTTGGATTTTGTATTGCTGTTTTTATATTGCAATTAGTTTTTATCTTGTGCTAGTCATTAACCATAAATAAATATTGTTGCTGTTTTTGTAATTGCTCTAATTAAATTATTCATGTAGTAGAAGTGGGTGGCATTATTTTCTTATGAGTTAGTCAATTTTAAAGATACAAATAGCTATGCTGCAATAAAATTATAAAATTGAAGCAAATGCCCTCTAATAGTATTATTTGAATACAGTGAACCAAATCTATTGTTGAGGTACACCTCTTGCCAGGAATTAAATTGTCTGATAAAGAAAGCCAACCAGACACCAAGGGTTTCTGAAACGCATCTGAATCATAAGAACATAAGAACAAGCCAGCTGGATCAGACCAGAGTCCATCTAGTCCAGCTCTCTGCTACTCGCAGTGGCCCACCAGGTGCCATTGGGAGCTCACATGCAGGATGTGAAAGCAATGGCCTTCTGCTGCTGCTGCTCCCGAGCACCTGGACTGTTAAGGCATTTGCAATCTCAGATCAAGGAGGATCAAGATTGGTAGCCATAAATCGACTTCTCCTCCATAAATCTGTCCCAGCCCTTTTTAAAGCTATCCAGGTTAGTGGCCATCACCACCTCCTGTGGCAGCATATTCCAAACACCAATCACACGTTGCGTGAAGAAGTGTTTCCTTTTATTAGTCTTAATTCTTCCCCCCAGCATTTTCAATGGATGCCCCCTGGTTCTAGTATTGTGAGAAAGAGAGAACAATTTCTCTCTGTCAACATTTTCTATCCCATGTATAATTTTATAGACTTCAATCATATCCCCCCTCAGACGTCTCCTCTCCAAACTAAAGAGTCCTAAACGCTGCAGCCTCTCCTTATAAGGAAGGTGCTCCAGTCCCTCAATCATCCTCGTTGCCCTTCTCTGCACTTTTTCTATCTCCTCAATATCCCTTTTGAGATGTGGCGACCAGAACTGAACCCAGTACTCCAAGTGTGGTCGCACCACTGCTTTATATAAGGGTATGACAATCTTTGCAGTTTTATTATCAATTCCTTATCAGTTTTATTATCAATTATTTTATTATCAATTCCTTTTCAAGCCTGACCCGAGTCATCCAGACCAAAACAGTATCGGTTGCCTTTCTTAAGTGGAGCTTTGGAATCGAAATCAGATGCAAAATTGGGGAGCCAACCTGGAAATGAGCGTCGCCCCCCCCCCCCCAGCACAATTCGAGGCAAATAAGTCCCCCCACTCCCAAAGCTCAGACACACAGAGTATTTTGCAGTTTCTCACTTTCAGTGGGTCTGATATCCAGCAGCACCTGGTTAATTCAATCCATATATGAAACTTATCACAAGGAAAGCTGGATTATGAAGTCGTTACGGCGACGCAAGGAATAGGCGAGACACAGCGATATCAGGAAACTGGTGGAGAGAAGCCAGCGGCGGATCTAGTCTGGGTAGTCTGGCTAGTCTGCCGAGCTGGGGTCCCTGGCACCTTTATTAAGGGTTTGGGAAGGCGGAAGAGCGGGAGAAAGTTGCGCAATTCATGACTCAGCAGAGGGCTGCGTCCGTGCAGGGGGAGACGTTCCTGTCTGGGTCAAATCCACATTCGGGCATCTTGTGACCCGGGTGTCTGGGAGATCTCATGATGTGCGTACGTGTGAGCCCAGGAGGGGACAGATGGCGCAGGCACTCCTGTGCACTTTCTGAAGCTCTACTGGGTTCGCTAATGCACCCCTACAGGATTAGATTTAGACAAAGGAAGAGTGGAAGTTGGAGATGCAGCTGACACCACATTACTGGCAGAAAACAGTTAGGACTTGAAATGACACCTGAGGAACGTTAAAGCAGAAAGTGCCGAAGCTGGACACCAAGAAAACAAAAGTAATGACTCCTGGGCAATAACACAATCTTAAGGCTGACAAGGAAGAAAATGAAGTGGTTTAACAGCTTCCTATTCCCTTGCTCAGTAATCAACCAAAACATAGACTGCCACTAGGCGACTGAGGAATGGGGCTGAGACTAGGAAGGGCAGCCATGAAGGAGCTGGAAAAGAATCTGAAGGATAAGTCAATTCATGCCACGGGGTTGGCCATGACTATGTATGGATGTGAAAGCTGGACAGTGAAGAAGCTGACAAAAAGAAAGTTGACTCCTTTGAAATGTGATGTTGGAGGAGAGTTTTTTGGATACTTGTGGATAGCCAAAAAGACAAATAAGTGGGTTCTCGATCGAGTCAAGCCTGAGCTCTCCCTAGAAGCGAAAACAACTAACCTCAAGGCTGTCCTGTTTTGGTTCCTTACAAGAAGCCAAGACTCCCTAACCACCCCCACCCCCAACAATGCTAGGAAAAGTTGAAGGCAGAAGAAAAAAGAGGAAGGCCCAGCTTGGACTGACTCAAAAAAGGGATCCACGGCCTCCAGTTGACAAGACCTGTCCAAGGCTGTTAATCACACGTCAGTCTGGAGTCACTAATTCCCGCTAGGAATCATAGGCCAAGCTTCCGCACGTAGCCATCGGTATCGGGGTTGGGTCGGGCGTTACATGACGCCGACCCCAATTCGTCCCCTCTGGGACCGTTCGCATGAACGGTCCCAGAACCTACTGGGACGACGGCGCTGCGCTGTCGTCTGGTCAACCTACCTGCTCTGCGGCCCTCCGGCACGTCGCCGAGGCCAGGGGACACGCCCCCCTGCCCTGCACAACTGCTCTGGAGTCGCAGGGCAGAGGGGGCGTGTCCCCAGGCCTCAGCGACGCACCGGAGGGCCGCAGAGCAGGTAGGTTGACCGGACATGGGGGGAGGGAAGGCGCCTTCGAGCAGCTGCCGTTTGCACAGCAGCGGCTCGAAGCCACCGTTTTCCATAAACCTTGCTTGGGAAGCGAGGTAGGAAAATGGCGGCTTCACACCGCTCGGGCGGAGCGAGGGCAGCACGGCTGCAAAGCAGCTGCGCTCCCTGTGCGAACGGCTCCCTGGGGACGGCGTTTTTGCCGTCCCCAGGGCGCCGTATTAGGCCCGTGCGGAAAGGGTCATAGAGTTGGAAGAGACCACAAGGGCCATCAAGTCCAACCCCCTGCAATGCAGGAATAGGATTAGTATAAGTTGGAAGCAACTTGGCAGTACACAACACACACGCACCTGGTCAACACATCATTGAACACAACATCACGTCCATGTATTTTCTTGAAAAAAGGAAGTGGGAAATGATAGCAAGCCAGGACTTTTTCTCTTGTCATGTGTGTAGACACAAGAAAATAAGCACACATCTACAAAACAACCAAGGGGACAAAGAACAATTGTGGGGGTGGGTGGGGGTGGCTGCTGTCCCCCCCCGCCATCTGTTACAATATTTAACATTTAAAACAACAATGCATTCTGCTGGAAAAGTGACATGTCCTTCTTTGCTGGCTGCGTATGCCAGCATGGTGTTGTGGTTAAGAGCAGGTGGATTCTAATCTGGAGAACTGGGTATGATTCCCCATTCCTCCACCTGAGTGGCAGAGGCTTATCTGGTCAACCAGACATGTTTCCGCACTCCTGCATTCCTGCTGGGTGGCCTTGGGCTAGTCACAGTTCTTCAGAACTCTCTCAGCCCCACCTGGCTCACAAGGTGTGTGTTGCAGGGAGAGGAAGGGAAAGGAGCTTGTAAGCCACCATGAGTCACCTTACAGGAGAGAAAGGTGGGGTATAAATCCAAATAACAACTCCTCCTCCTCCTCCTCCTCCTCCTCCTCCTCCTCCCATGGCTGCTAGAACAGCCCAAGTGAGCTGCAACGACACATTCTTCTTTGCAAAGATGCTAAAGGCAGAAGGCAGCATTTCGATCTCCATTTGAACAGAAAAGAGCCGAGGCAGTAATGCGTGTGAAAAGGCCTCATGCCACTTTAACATCACCTGAAGGGACAACTGACATAGGCAGCTGTATCAGGCAAATGATGGACTTCCTTTGACCACCTTTCTTTCTTTCTTTCTTTCTTTCTTTCTTTCTTTCTTTTCTTTCTTTCTTTCTTTCTTTCTTTCTTTCTTTCTTTCTTTCTTTCTTTCTTTCTTTCTTTCTTTCTTTTATTTCTTCGATTTTTATACCGCCCGATCCCCAAAGGGCTCCGGGCGGTGAACAGCACAATTCAAACACAATACAAAAATAAACAAAAGGCGTCCAAAAACCCCAATTTAAAACCTACCCCCAAAAGGGGGACGGCGGGCCCCTCAATGTGAGGGGACCCTGATGTAACAGCACCAGGGCAAAGAACAGTAAGGGGGCACCATATCAGCGGCTGGACCCTCCGAAGGCCCAGTGGAACAACACAGTCTTACAGGCCCTGCGGAATTCACCGAGGTCCCGCGGGGCCCGGACAGCTGGAGGGAGGGTGTTCCACCAGGCCGGGGCCAGTGCTGTAAAAGTCCACCTTGATTCCCACTAACCTTGTGCTGCAAAAGTCCACCTTGACTCCCACCTTTACAGTGCTGTAAAACCACCTTGACTCCCACTAACTCAAAGTCTCCAAACTGAGGGTATTTTTCTACTTTCCTAGCAGTCAAAGGGCTTCGTAAACCACGGACAGATGATGGCTGCAGGGAGACTGCATGAAAACCATTTGTAACTTGTGATAATCAGCCCAACAGAAGGTGCAATAAACCTGGCTATATGACTTGTATGACTGGTGACACCAGTTTGGGATTTCTCCTTGCATGACCCAGAAACAGCGCTCGAGAGAAGCGATAAAGCGAAGGTGATTTTTTTAAAAAAAGAACATTGAAGGTTAATTTAATAACATCACGTTTTCATTTGTATCCTTTTTTAAAATTAGAAACTAACCAAAAATAAAAAAAGTTAGGATTCTCAAAATTTGAGAAAGAGTCCCCCGGCCAAAAGAAAGGCCTGTGTATCCAAGGATATGCCGATCCCTGCTCTAGCGTTGCATATTTAAAAACCCTTCTGCTTGTCATCACTTATATTTTAGGGGAAATTAGAGGGTTATAATCTTTCTTTCATTTTTTTTTTTAGTTGCATGATCTTCTCCCTTGGGATTTGCAGCCTTTAATTAAGATCTCCACAGACACCCACTTTTTTTGCTGCTTTAAAGAACAGGGTTTGCTTACTAAGTGGGTTTTCTTATGACTTGTGTAGCTTTTATATCTATTTGAAAAGGAAGAGGATGTGAGCACAATAAGATCTGAAAGTTGTGCTAATCTCCAAGGATTAGATTCTGCTCTCAACAATATTAATCAAACTACGCAGCAAATCACAATGATTCAAAGGAATTATTTCCCAAATCAGAGCAGCTTTGTGAAGAGAGCGAGCCGGATCGGCCCCCTCTAAATGAAAGAAATGTATTCATCCTAAATTAGTTGTTGATTGTTCCTTTGATAATTAAGTACACAAGTCTATGATCCTTTTAGGATCACCTAATTAGTATCCAAATGATTTCATTTAATTACGGCTGTAATTGGAACGTATAGGATTTACCTCCTTTCAAAATAATTACATGCACATTTCAGTATAAATTATGTAACAGTTTATTTAGTTTATAGATTATTTCCCACATATGGAACACAACTCATTAGGGTGCTCGTAGTTATAATCACAGTTTTGACAGACAATTTCTAGCAAGAGATTCTGAAACGCATGTTTGCATAGAAAACCCTCTCAATGCAGGTCTGTAAGATAAAGATGCTCATAAACGTAGAGTAACAGGACTTCATAGTAAACACACACAGCAAAAAAGAACACACCTACAATCTGGCAGCTCGACGCAACAGCCATAAATTAAAAATCTCTGTTCTTCCCATTTCCAGATTGTTGGCAAGTTGATGCCACAGCACGCCATGTTTAATTATTCTTTTAAAGCTTTCTCTAAAGATCATCTGTCTCTTTCTGGGTATTAAGGTTTAATTTTTGACCTTTGATCATGTCTTCTAAGCTTTTCTAAAATAGGAAAACCTCCAAATCAAATTTAACTAGAATATTAGAAAAACATGAGTTAGGAACGTGCTGGAAAACAGACAAAAATTACATGCTTTGGCACATTATGGACATTTTTTCTGCTTGCAGCCACTAATTATTATGAATGTAAAGGAGAAGACGGAAGAGAGAAATTGATTTAGCATACAAGTTAAGGGTCTAAATTATCTGTGTGCTCACACAGAGGGAGCCAGCTGAAATCAATGGGGCCGTATCCACTCATTAATAGATGCGGTGCATTCGATGCACTGTGGTGTGCTATTTAAATGATTGAGCTAGCTAGTTATCGAGAGTCGCAAGGAGGGCTGTTTGCCCCCAGAGACACACGGCAGGTTTATATGATATATATTTGAAATGAAGAATATGTTGTCTCACAGATAAGATTGACTAATGGTCTTGGAGGTTTCTGACTTGCCCCTTCTCACAAAGCTCGCTTGCTAGATTTTATTATTATTATTATTATTTAATTTATTATCACAGCTGCCAGTTCTTTAGCTGGTTGCTGGCCTTCATTGCAATTTGAGGCCCATCCAGAGGCCGAGCACATTGTAATGTATCGGCGTATTGTTATTATTAAATTTAATATCTTCTCTTCCCACCAAAGCGGACTCAGAGCACCTGACAATATCGATAAAATACAATTATAAAGACGGCGCTAAAACAAATCAGGGTAGGCTAATAAACCTCACCCCCAGGGGCGTATCTGCCAGAGGAACATGGGCTATCACATGTCCCCGGGCGCACGCCATCCAATCACGTGGTGGGGGGCGCCAGGCCACGGCCACGCTCGCTGACACCAGGTGGCAGACCTGGGCACCTCACCGGCTCTAGGGGGTAGACCTGGGCGCCGGCTTCAAGCAGTAAACCTGGGCGCCGGGATTCAGATTTTGCCCCCATGCTCCAGTTTCCCTAGATATGCCTCTGCTCCCTCCCCCCAATTTAAAGATGGGGAAAGGGGTGCAGCAAGAGGGAGGGAGGCCAGCCAGCTAGACATCTTAACTCAGTTGC
Source organism: Sphaerodactylus townsendi (assembly GCF_021028975.2). Lineage (NCBI taxonomy): Eukaryota > Metazoa > Chordata > Lepidosauria > Squamata > Sphaerodactylidae > Sphaerodactylus > Sphaerodactylus townsendi. The sequence continues at coordinate 125,829,585 of NC_059431.1, read as the reverse complement.
TATCCTCAACTATAGGCCTAGTCAGGAAAAGGCCAGTCTGACTAGCCCTGTGGAATTGTAATAACTTCTGCAGGGCCCTGGTCTCACTGGACAGAGCATTCCACCAGACTGGGGCCAGGGCCGAGAAAGCCAGGCCTCAGTTAAGGACAGCCGGACCCTTCTCAGGCTAGGGACTTCCAGCAAGCTGTTATTATATCTGGGGACATATTGGGTGAGCCTGCAGATATGCTGATCCCAAACCATTCAGGGTTTTAAGTGTTAAAACAAGAACCTTGAAATGGAGATGGTATTTCACCTGGAGCCAATGCCGATGGGAAAGTATGTACCGCTGGCACTGAATCTCCTCACAACAAACACCCTCTGTGGTGGGTGGGGCTCAGAGAGCGCCAAAGAGCTGTGACTAGCTCAAGATCACCCAGCTGGCATGTGCTGGAGTGCACAAGCTAATCTGGTCCACCATATGATCCTCCTTAATTGGAAGAGCGGGGAATCAAACCCAGTTCTCCAGATTAGAGTGCACCTGCTCTTAACCACTACACCTGGATCCACCCTCTTTCAAAAAAACTTAGGTGCCAGGAAAGGTGTTGGTGGGCACAGGTACTGGGTTGGGCACCCCTGCTCTGACTTGCTACCCTAATAAGTAAATAAGGAAGTAAATAGACAACATGACCCCCTCCATCCGTCCACAGAAAGGGCCAATGTCGGCCACACGGCCTGTAGGCTATTCCTGGATTCTGTTTATGAATATAAAATCCAAGCTGGATGAGAAAGAGTGCCAGATAACGTCATTCTTTTTAGGGAGACTGCCTGAAAGTACCTCTAGCCTCCACTTTCACCCTGGGTTCGGCAGCCTCTGCCTTTACCTGCAATTTGACAGCCCAACCTGACAGGGAATTTTCTAATACAATTAATGACATGGTCTTCAACTAAAAAGAGAGAGAGAGAGAGAGAAAGGAGGGAGATGACAACATTCTTTGTTACTTCTATATTTGCACACAGAATTCCCTTTCTGATATGCAGATAAAACTGCACGGTGCCCCTCTTCCATAGTACCACGTTCATCTAGGCACCTGCTTCCCCCCCCCCCCCACACAGGTGTTTAGTGTCTTTTGCCTTGCCTTGTTCTGTCAACATCTCTTCTTTTTTAAAAAAAACACTGTTCTTTGCTGCCACTTTATTCCTGCTGACTGTGGAGACAGCCACGGGAAAGCTCAGCGTTTACCAGCACATTCTACACACGGTTCATTCTTTTCAAAGCCGGCGTTTCAGATCTTCCTGCCAAGATGGAAGCACTAGAGATTTTTACACAAAGCAAATGCCAGCAAATTGTCTGCTAGTCTGCGTAACTAGCCTTGGTGCGTGACCAAGATGCTGACTGCTGGAACGGCTCCTTGGGAAAACAGCCGAAGCTCAACTCTGACATTATGTTAGCCTTGCGTCTTCATTGGATGTCTACCTGTTTGACCTCTTTTCCATATATGAGCAAAGCGGGTTGGTGGGGGGCATGAGTATGCACTCCGCAGCATGTGCCCCATGAACTGAGGTGTGCTTTGTGCACTGAAACACAGGAAACCTACTTGTGAGAGTGTCCGGGGTATCAAGGCTACATAAGCCGAGTTCCCAAGTGACTGGGATCAAGGTTGCACAGTGGGGTCCCCCAGTGCCCAGGATTGAGGGCGTGACCCCAGGTGGGGTCACCCAGTGCCCAGGATTGAGCCTATATAGCAGTGGTGGCGAACCTATGGCACAGGTGCCAGAGGTGGCACTCAGAGCCCTCTCTGTAGGCACGCGCAAACAGAGTTCATCATGTGGGGGGGGGGGAATCTCCCCCCCCACACACACATCTAGGCTGGCCTGCTGGGCTCGATTATTAGCATTAAACCTAAGACCCAGTTTTGGGGGATCAGTTTAGGTAACCCTGTTAAGCGCTGTTAAACCCCACTGATTCTCATGCAAAGAACTAAAGCATGATCCTTTACAAGGGAGTAAGCTCAGTTGCTGGCAATGGGGCTTGCTTCTGAGTAAACCCTCTTAGGGTCGTGATTCACCTGTTGGAAGAGTTGCATGGTTGCTTCAAAGCAAAGCCACCGACTACCACCACGCTTACTCCTGAGTAACACACGGTTCTGAGCCAACTGTTTTTTCTAAACTAAAACCTCAGCATTCAGGTTAAATTGCTGTGTTGGCACTTTGCGATAAATAAGTGGGTTTTGGGTTGCAATTCGGGCACCCGGTCTCAAAAAGGTTTGCCATCACTGCTATATAGGCAGGGGAGTACCTAAACAAAATGGCCATGGATGCAGAACCCCTCCTCCCCCACAAAGCTGCGCGCCACTTGAGCTCCCAACCCAGAGTGTGGTTGAGGACCAGGGAGTGAGGCTCAGCCCACCCCGATCTTTACGTGGCGGTTCAAATGACCCCTTGACACTCTCGACCTCCATATGAGGATGAAGGGTGAGGTGAGCCAGCTGGCCCCACTCTCAACCTCCATGCAGAGGTTAACTGCATGCTGCTCTCAACTCCCCTGAGTGCAGAACGGGTGCGGTTGCAAGGAGGGGTGCTGCCAGGCTGTGCACTCCTAGAAAGTGGTGTCTGGGACTTGAGCCCCCCCCCCCCCCCGAAAGGCACTCCTACCAATGTGCACAGGCCAGGGGTCTGCAACCTGCAGCTCTCCAGATGTTCATGGACTACAATTCCCATCAGCCCCTGCCAGCATGGCCAATTGGGAATTGTAGTTCATGAACATCTGGAGAGCCGCAGGTTGCAGACCCCTGGTATAGGCTAAATCACCCAATGCCCAGGATCAAAGCTGCCTAGCGTGGTGTAGTGATTAGTAGTGGTAGACTCAATATGGACCAATTCGCCACTCCTCCACATGAGCGACGGACTCTAATCCGGAGAACTGGGTTTGATTCCCCACTCCTCCGCATGAAGCCTGCTGGGTGACCTTGGGCTAATCACAGTTCTCTTCAAACACTCTCAGCCTCACCTACCTCACAAGGTGCCTGTTGTGAGGAGAGGAAGAGGAGTTCACAAGCCACTTTGAGACTTTTTACAGTTGAGAAAAGCAGGGTATAAATCCAAACTCCTCCTCCTCCTCCTCCTCCTCTTCGCAGGGTCAGCCGGTGCCCAGGATAAAGTTGCGTAGGCACGCTCCACAAAACTTGCTCCCTGTCCTTGAGAACCCTTAACAAAGAAAATTTATCTTGCTCCTATTTGCATAGCCCATCCTGGATTTCATTTCTGGATCATTCTAGAATGCAACGGAACACCTTGGGAAGTTGGTTTTAAAGTATAGCTGTCTCCTATCTACAGGAAAAGATCTGCCCCTCGTGCAGATAACCCCCCCCCCCCACCACCACCACCACACACACACAAAGCCAGGCAACCCACAGCTCTGATTTATAGTTTTAGAGGGAAATGTGTTCTATAAAAAGGGGTGGGGTGGGGGATTAAAAAACACAGTCATTGCAAACAACCAAAAAATTACCCTCACTGGAGTCTGGACTGCATTTTGGGTTGCTATGGCAACCCCAAAATAATGCCCAACACTGCAACAGTCTGGAAGCTGCCTCAAAAAGTGGAGGAGGAGGAGGAGGAGGAGGAGGAGGAGGAGGAGGAGGAGATCAGAAGATCCCAGCTAGATCAGACCAGTGGTCCATCTAGGGCAGTATCCTGCCTCACACAGTAGCCGACCAGCATCCCCAAACATAATGAATGTAGCCCATTTCTATATAAATTGATTTCCTATTTCATGATCTTCTGTAGCCCATATAAAATATGATAATTCAGACACGATAGCCATGTCCCCTGTCTGGTCACCCTAGGCTAAGTGGGGGGTGGAGGTTGGATTGTTCCAGCAATACAAAGTAGCTGTCTTCACAGCTCTCAACAATTGTGCAATCATTTCTAAATCATTTTGTTTTGCTAGCTGATGGAAATGTGTTAGCAAAACTTACACAGGATCTTCTAAGCTTCTATTTCCAGTAATCTGTCATATGTGAAGAAATACACGGGGCTTTATTACTTCCACAATCATCGTGGGGCCAGGAAAAGGAAGTTGGTGTCAAGCCCCACCCCCTTGTGTCTTGCCATCAACACCCAAAGGAGACCGGGGGATTGTGGCCCCACATCTGCAACCTGCGGCTCTCCAGATGTTCATGAACTACAATTCCCATCAGCCCCTGCCAGCATGGCCAATTGCCCCACAGGTTCCCTGCCCCACAGGTTCCCTTGCGTTAGCTCATGCTTCGTTTAAAGTAGAAGCAACACACTTTCTCAGCCCAGCCAGACAACCCCTGCTTTTTATCTGGCTTCTGACCCTGGAGAGAACTGCGCAGCCCGAGAAGGCTTTGGGGCACTGGAATGTGTTCGCTTTTGGGGATGACCGTTGGGGAAAGGGGTGCTAGGCTGGGGCATGCTTCGCGTGCGAGTGCCAGGTCAGCAAAACCCCTGTGGAATGTGCCAGTTTGTACCCTGATACAATAAACATGACTTCTGTACCCCCTGAGTCTGGTCACTGGAGGGAGGTTAACAGACATGACAGTGCACAAGTCAAAACTGGCTGGCATGCTCTGATGTGGATCACCATTTAGGAACAACAGACATCGTGCTGTTGCAGAGGGCCAAGCTAACAGTGACGGCAGCCTCATGGCCCTGCCGTCTGAAAATGCAGTGTGGTAGCCCAGAGTCCTTCGGAGTGCTGAAGCAGCCATGGTGTATGCATGCATGCAGGCAGGCAGGCATGCATGCATTTCAACACTTGATAAGGTGGGGGGAGGGAAAACAACAGGATAAGAATACCTCAGGCCGCCGGACTGCAGGCCTGATCAGGATTGGGCCTCACAGTATTTTAAAACAACTTTAACCTTAAGGAGTTCCGCAGGGCCTGTAAGACTGAGCTATTCCGCTGGGCTTTCGGGGAGGCCAACCGCTGATACCCCCTCCCCTGTTCCCCTTCTTTTAACAGCTGGGACCCTGCTGTCCCCCTCTTAGAGGAGTTTTAGCCATTAGACGCCATCTGTTTGCTATTTTGAAATTTTATATTATGTTTAATATTATGTTTTAATTTGTATCAGTACTTATGTGCCGCTGTATTACCTGTTTTGTTTTTGTTGTAAACCACCCTGAGCCCTTCGGGGGAGGGCGGTCTATAAGTTTAACTATAAATAAATAAATAAACATCAAAACACAGAAAAATAGGTTCCGGGGTCATCTAGCCCAACCCCCTGCATAATGCAGGAAATTCACAACAACCTCCACGCCTCCAGTAACCCCAGCTCTATGCCCAGAGGAAGGCAGAAAGCCTCCGGGGCCCCTGGCCAATCTGGCTGGAAGAAAATCCCTCCGGACCCCAAAGCAGCCATTGGCATTTCCCTGGGTGTGTAAAGAAAGGGCCACGAGAGCCAAGGACTGACTCATCCCTTCCTGCCCCCACCCCCAGGATCTGCCTAAATTCACAGAATCAGCCTTCCCACTGGGTGTGGGGGCAAGGCCAAGGCCTCGCCCCCAGTGTGTTGCCAGCTGGCACCACTCGGAGGAGGAAAAAGGTTTGTGGGGGGGGGATTTTGCTGCGTGGTGGCATGGGAGTTTGGTGATGGGTGGGAGTTTGACCAAGGACTGGGCACAGGGTGGGGGAAAGGGGGCAGGGGGCCAAAATGCACCCCCATGTGACCTGGGTCGCCTGCCCCTCTGTTCCCCCAAGACCTGCAAGTGCCTGGCTCCACCAGGAACCACCCTGACTGTCAGGAGTTTCCTTCTGAAGTTTAACTGAAATCTCTTTTGATTTACTTTCAACCCATGGGTTCTGGTCTGACCTTCTGGGGCAACGGAAAACAACATGGGAGCAGCATCCCCAGCGTTTGGCTCACATCTGAATACAAGGCTGTTGGGGGGCCAGGCGGCTGGGCTTTCAAGGTTCTATTCCAGTGATGGCGAACCTTTTCGAGACCGAGTGCCCAAATTGCAACCCAAAACCCACTTATTCATTGCAAAGTGCCAATACGGCAATTTAACCTGAATACTGAGGTTTTAGTTTAGAAAAAATGGTTGGCTCTGAGGCGTGCATTACTTGGGAGTAAGCTTAGTGGTAGTTGGTGGCTCTGCTTTGAAACAATCGTGCAACTCTTCCAACGAGTGAATCACAACCCTAGGAGGGTTTACTCAGAAGCAAGCCCCGTTGCCAGCAACCGAGCTTACTCCCAGGTAAAGGATCGCGCTTTAGTTCTTCGCATGAAAATCAGTGAGGTTTAACAGTGCTTAACAGGGTTACCGACACTGCTTTCCCAAAACTAGGTCTTAGGTTTAATGCTAATAATCAAGCCCAGCGGCCCAGACTAGCCTAGATGTGTGGGGAGGGGGCACTCTGTTTGCACGTGCCCACAGAGAGGGCTCTGAGTGCCACCTCTGGCACCCGTGCCATAGGTTCGCCACCACTGTTCTATTCAAACTCAGGAGCTCATCTCATGTCACCTAGATTAGAACATCACCTAAAGCAGTGATGGCGAACCTATGGCACGGGTGCCAGAGGTGGCACTCAGAGCCCTTTCTGGGGGAACACGTGCACAGAGTTCATAATGTGGGGGTGGGATTGAAAATCACACACACACACACACCCCACACACACATCTAGGCTAGCCTGGGCACGATCCTTTACCTGGGAGTAAGCTCAGTTGCTGGCAATGGGGCTTGCTTCTGAGCAAACCCTCCTAGGGTCGTGATTCACCCATTGGAAAAGTTGCTCAGTTGCTTCACCAAACTTACTCCTGAGTAACGTGCACCTTGGAGCCAGCCGTTTTTTCTAAACCAAAACCTCAGTATTCAGGTTACATTGGCGTATTGGCACTTTGCGATAAATAAGTGGGTTTTGGGTTGCAATTTGGGCACTCGGTCTCGAAAAGGTTCGCCATCACTGACCTAAAGGTTCTTGTGGTTTTGAAATTTTGTGCTGCTCCCGGCACACAGAACAAGCACCTGCAGGCCAGAACTACTAAAAGACAGACCAGCGTTTCTACTGAGTAATACAAAGTGGATATGGACAGATATATACAGTTTTAAAATGCATTTTTAATCTACAGCTTGCCGGATAGGCTGTTCCAACAGCAGTGCAGGAACCAGCGGAATGAACCAGGCGCTGCAATATCACTTACTGTAATTACACAATTATTAATGAATTTGATGTTGATAAATAAGGCCAGCGTTTGGATTTTTTTTTACAGCAAAGTGACTAAGAAAGCTGTTTATCTCCCTTTCTGCTCTGCCCTCTGTTAATAAGATTGGCGTTGCAGATGTTCGTGTATGCGGCATTGATGTTTAATGGTGCGTGATGATCTAGGTGGTTCCCATAACCCCGTTTTGTCTGCTATGAGCTTACTCAATTGATATGATAATAGAGAAAAGAGCTCTGAAACAAGCTGGGCTGTCCTCGCGCAATTTGCATAGCCTTTAAATTTGCCATTATTTGATCGCTGACCGCGTACAGAAATCCTTCTTCAGTTGTCACTGACAACAACCTATATAGTACCAAATACAACCGTGGAAGCGCCTGGGCAGGTTAAAGGGTGGTAAGTGGGTGGTATTGAAAAGCACAATCTTTCTTTTGCATTTTAATATCAATTAAGCAAATTGAATTTGCTGCTTTTTCCTTACGATAATTGCTAGCACAAGCCATGTTTCCAGGATCTGTTAGGAATTATCATACAAATACTGGCCTCCACTTTCAAAGATCCTCCCCAACCATTAGCCTTGCATGCTGGTTCTTTCCCAACAATAACTATCAGCTAGCAAAGGTAGACCAGGACTAAATGAACATGATTGTGTCTTCCTCCAATTCCTGTTCCATAGCCAGATTCTCTCACAGTTTCCAAGAACAGGTTAAGCTGAAAACAGAGGCAAACGGCACTCTCTTTCCCTTCCCCAGCAAAAATTTTTCCCTTTCCTCATTTCAGCAAAAATCGAAAGAGGATGATCAAGTTACATACAGATGAATTTGTACGGAGCCAGAAAATACATTAACCTACAGGGCATTCTTCGCTAGAGGAATGTCACAGGACTACCCCAGCTTTCTTAAATACCAGCTAAAGCTACCATGAAGTCATGCCTACGACCTACCGTGCATTCAATTTCTTGCCATTTTTGTAACTTTGCTGAAAATGCCAATTTTTAAATTTCCACCATCTGGGCTACCACCCAGATAAACACTAGTTTATGGGGCTGCTATTCCTACCATGTTCCTTTAAAGAGAATCCATGCCCCCAATAGTCATAGAAAATAATTGTACAAAAGCCAATAGTTTCATTCAGTGTTCTTTCAGTTTAGTTCTCTCTCTCTCTCTCTCTCTCTCTCTCTCTCTCTCTCTCTCTCTCTCTCCCTCTCCCTCTCTTTCTTCTTTGGACACACAGACAAGTTGTAAATGGTAGCTGTAATTGTTCCCTTTAGATCTGTGTCTTTCAATTCAAAAGTTCTTGCAATTTACACTAGACTGCAATCAAAACTAAATTAAAGGGGATAGGCTATCAGAGACTCCGAGACAGTTTTGAGCAGACTGCACTCTTCAAAACCTAGGCAAGCATTTTGCTGTGGATTCTGCCTGTGTGAAAAAGAATTTCGCCACACAAAGGGAATATCTAAAGCTAACACAAGGCACAAACACATCAAAACACAGAAATACAGAATGCTGTTTTCAGGCATCTGTAATCATTCACCAGTTCATGTCAGCCAGAGCAGCAAATGAAACAAGAGACAAATGAATCTAGTGGCGGCCGAAATGATGAAGCACTTGAGGGGGCTTTTTAATGCTCACGCACGCTGCCCTGAACCAATGGCCACTTTGCTTAATAGGATAACTATTGATCTTCATGGATCAAATCCCAAAGGCATGGAGACAGTGCCGGCAGGACAGTCCAAATGGGGCAATAATTTCAAGCTACATAAATATTTCACATCCGGGGCGCCACGGCGTGGCTCTGCCATGTGATGGATTTTCTATTTAGACGTACAAGATATGTCAACTGAACATCTTGCAAGCATATAAAGCCGCAGACTATCCGCAAACCCGAAGGCTGATTGATATGTTCACAAACAATTCAAATATTCAGATAAAGAGACGCGGGGAACAGATGAAACTGCTTCAGAATAACATGGGGGGCATCAATCAGATGTTTATCACATATTCAGGCCGTTATTGTCCCAGCCGTTCTCTACCAGAAGCGCCCTCTGAACAGCCAAATTACTTCTTGGAAGACCATTCAGTATTAGTCTGGGATAGTACAAGAAAGCTCTTTTTAATAAGACGGATTAAATTGCCCTCTTCCCACATGTTTCTTTAAAAAATAACTTTTCAGCTTAAACAGCAGAGAGCTGGGCTCAGAAGCTCACATCTAACAGGTCAAAGGCAGATCGATAGATTTAATCACTGGTAACCAGACTTTTGAGTTCAGAGCAGCCTCGACCTTGGGCTGCGTGACATTATCAGAAAACCATTAATGGTCTGAAACAAAATGAGACGCTCATTAATAAAAGTGAAAGCCGCAACGTGTCAGAATTCCAACGGCGTTCAGAGGAGCAAAAAGGTTGGGGACCCCTGAAATGCTGTTTTAATGTTTAACTTTTCTAACTGTTCTTACTAAGAATATTTGAATCAAAGAATGACGGAATTCACGTTTAGGTTTTCCTGTCCCCAGAGGGTAACAAGAAGAACCTAATCGGAGTTCTTTCCACAGGAATAATGTTCTCAGTCTCTATGACAGCGATGGCGAACCTTTTCGAGACCGAGGGCCCAAATTGCAACCCCAAACCCACTGATTTATCGTAAAGTGCCAACACGGTAATTTAACCTGGATACTGAGGTTTTAGTTTAGAAAAAACGGTTGGCTCCGAGGCACGCGTTACTCAGGAGTAAGCTTGGTGGTAGTCGATGGCTTTGCTTTGAAGCAACCGTGCAACTCTTCCAATGGGTGAGTCATGACCCTAGGAGGGTTTACTCAGAAGCAAGCCCCATTGCCAGCAACTGAGCTTACTCCCAGGTAAAGGATCGTGCTTTAGCTCTTTGAATGAACTTCAGTGGGGTTTAACAGCGCTTAACAGGGTTACCGACACTGCTTCCCCAAAACTAGGTCTTAGGTTTAATGCTAATAATCGAGCCCAGCGGCCCAGGCCAGCCTAGATGGGGGGCGGCACTCTGTTTGCATGTGCCCATAGAGAGGGCTCTGAGTGCCACTTCTGGCACCTGTGCCATAGGTTTGCCATCACAGCTCTATTATTATTATTATTATTATTTATTCAATTTCTATACCGCCCGATCCCCAAAGGGCTCCGGGCGGTGAACAACATAATATATAAACAATAAAAAGGAGCAAATCCGGTAAAATACAAACATAGGCTCCGTCAATAAAACATCTTAAAATACATAAAAACAGCGGCTAACAATTAGCAACATTAAACAAGAGGCGTCCAGGCTCAATTTTAAAAACCCACCCCAAGAAGGGGGGCGGGGGGATGACGGCAGGCCCCCCCAATATGAGGAGCTCTGGTTGTACACCCAGTGCCAAAGCAGGAGACAGTGGGGGGGGCACCATATCAGCGGGCTGGACACTCCAAAGGCCCGCCGTGGAACAACAGTCTTACAGGCCCTGCGGAACTCACCAAGGTCCCGCAGGGCCCGGACAGTTGGTGGGAGGGTGTTCCACCAGGCCGGGGCCAGCGCTGTGAAAGTCCTGGCCCGTGTGGAGGCCAGCCGCATCATTGAGGGGCCGGGGACCACCAGCAAATTGGCCTCTGCTGAATGCAGAGGCTGAGTAGGGACATATGGGGTGATGCGGTCCCGAAGGTACGAGGGTCCCAGACCGCGTATGATATAGCTGAGTTATAAAATTTATTTTTTGGGGGGGTGGGAATCATGGAGATAACTTCCTGTATGAGCTCTGCGGCCATACAAATGCCCAGTCAGAAAAAATTTATGGAATTTGTAAAGAATCCGACACTGTATTGTCGAAGGCTTTCATGGCCGGAATCAACTTATAGTTGTAGGTTTTCTGGGCTGCATGGCTGAGGTCTGGTAGCGTTTGCTCCCCAAATGTTGACAGCATCTATAGCTGGTATCTTCAGAGGCATTTCACGTAAGACGTGTTTCTTGATGTGGAGCCATGTGGAGTGACTGTGTGGCAGGGTATTTATTTTGCCCACCTGATAGGTAGGTGGGGGAAGCGAGGCACATTTGCAGGCGTCCAGGTGTCCATTTGCCGTTGCATCTGCAGGTTCTCCTCTCTATCTCTTTTAAAAGTGACAAACAGCCAAAAGGCTACTCTGCAAACACATTTCCTGGGCCTCGTCAAGGAGCTTGTTTGCAAGGGCTTTGGGAGGGGCTTAAATGGTAAGTATCTTTTCAGGAGGGGGAGAGGGAAAGATTTGGACTTTGTTCTTCTATTTTGGCTTTATTTGGAAGTGTTTTCAAAATATTATTAGAAGTTGCCTTGAGCCACAAGGGAAGGCAGGATACAAATGTTTTAGTAAATAAAGAAAATACAGCTAGAAATTTTTGAGAGACTGGCAAAAAATACACTATGGCAAGAGAAATTAGAAGATATTATGAAATTATGGACATTGTATGAGAAATGGATGGAAGAAGCCGGATTTAACGAAGAACTATGCAACAAGAGAATAAAAAGAATAAACTTTCTGCTGCTTGCTTGAATAACCAATGAAAAGAAGGGAGGGAGGGGGGAGAAAAAGGAAAAAATGTATAGTTTGAATAAACATAACGAATGTAACAAATGTAACAATATTCTATACAATAATGAACTTTTCGCAACTGGGTCAAGATGGTCCAGTTCTGTTACTGATGTCAGCTCCATACCTGTCAGTGCTTAGATGTCTTGCTGTGTGGGAATTGCAAACGTTTCCTGTAAATGCTTTCCTGTTTCCCTCTCCCCTCCCTGGTAATTCCCTGGCGCCAGCACTCCTACGGGAAGGTGCGAACGTTCCCAGGTTTCTTGAAGCTCTGTGGTGCAAATGTTATACACTTTGTGAAACACATTTGGTGGGAATCAAATGGGGGGGAGGATTGAAGGATATAATCGCTGGATCTAAGCGGGAGAGCTTAGATTCAGCTTTCTCTGTTACTCTACGCGTTGTAGAAATAAACTGCTTGAGGACTTGCCTACGGTCTCTGTTATTTCCACGTTCGAGAGCCTGACAGCTGAGAAGTCTGGCTGACTGTCAGCATCCGCTGGGCAATGGCAGCGGATGAGTGGACTTTGAAAAATTCTGAGCATCTTCCCATCGTAGTGGTTCTCAGGGAAGAAAATGGGATTGTCTGAAAAGAACCAGCAGACCAGACCAGAAGAGCGACCCACAGCTTGACAGCAGTGAACAGCCCATGTGCAGTGGAAGAGTTCATGGTTGAGTTGAGACTGGCGAGCTGGCAACGGTAGAGTACCTTTCCTTGTGTTCTTATGATCTGTCAGCTACCATCAACCAATCCACCCCTTATTTGTTCTCTAAGATAAACATTCTTAGTGCTTTTAACATGCCCCTGGATTTCTTTTCTGACTTACTAACATAACTTTCATCATTTCATCAGCGACAATTTCAAGAAATATGATGAAAGAATCCAGTGAGAAGTTGAGGTTTGGGTCTCAGGGGAAAGTTTTATATTTGGATGAACAGTCTACAAATTGTATCTGGTGAGGCCAAATAAAGGCAGACTATTAGAAAATGGCTGCATTATTGAAAAGTTTTTTGTTCTATCAAAAAGGGAAGGAATTCAAGTTGAACTGCATATGATACATTTTAGTATAAATTGCTTTGTGAACAAACTTTCTACACATGCACCCAAAAAGGATATGTTTAATCATGGCTGAATGTTAGCTCTGAAATCCCATGCCTGAGAAATTAAAACCCAGTTTGGTTTTCTGGGATGATGCTCAAATACTTAAGTGAACATGGGAAGTTTTCTGAAATGAAGATCGAGGACAACTATTTCAGTAGCCTCAATTTCGATCCTCTGAAGATGCCAGCCACAGATGCAGGTGAAACCTCAGGAGAAAATGCTACTGGAACATGGCTATACAGCCCAGAAACCCCACAACACCTCAGTGATTCTGGCTGGGAAAGCCTCCGACAATACAAAGTCAGTATTGTCTTCTCAGACTGGTAGTGACTCTCCAAGGTATCAGGTGGAGGTCTATCCTATCACCTGCTACCTGATCTTTCTGCATCCCAAGCAGATGCACTGAGGTGTCCCTTTCCCACTGGACACTTTGAACTTAGAAGTGTGCACAGCCAGTTGGTGTAGTGGTTTAGAGTGTAAGAGTGGGCCCAGGGAACGAAGATGGAGGAAAGGGGCAGGATTCAAAATGACCTGGACAGGTGAGAGAGCTGGGTCAAAACTAACAAAATGAATTTCAGTAGAGATAAATGTAAGATTCTGCACGTAGGCAGAAAAATAAATAAATGCACAGATATAGAATGGGTGACATCTGGCTTGACAACAGTGCAGGTGAAAGGGATCTGGAAGTCTTAGTAGACCACAAATGGAACCTGAGTCAGCAGTGTGATATGGCAGCCAAGAAAGCCAATGCAATTCTGGGATGCATCAATGAGAGTATAGATCGAGGGAAGTAATTGTACCTCTCTATTCTGCATTGGTCAGACCTCACCTAGAGTACTGTGTTCAGTTCTGGGCACCGCAATTTAAGAAGGACATTGACAAGCTGGAATGGGTTCAGAGGAGGGCAACCAAAATGGTAAAAGGTCTGGAATCCATGCCCTACGAAGAGAGGCTTAGGGAGCTGGGGAGGTTTAATAAGGAGAAGCGTAGGTTAAGGGGGGACATGATAGCTGTGTTTAAATATTTGAAGGGATGCCATGTTGAAGAGGGAGCAAGCTTGTTTTCTGCTGCCTCAGTGACTAGGACATGGAGTAATGGATTCAAGCTGCAGGAAAAGAGATTCCATCTAAACATTAGGAAGAAATTCCTGACCGTCAGGGCTGTTCGACAGTGGAATTCGCTGCCTCGGAGAGTGGTGGAGTCTCCTTTGTTGGGGGTTTTTAAACATATGGCGGGAGTGCTTTGATTGTGTGTTTCTGCATGGCAGGGGTTGGACTTGATGGCCCTTGGGGTCTCTTCCAGCTCTATGATTCTATGGTCCAAGGATGACTTTGAGCCTGACACTCTCTCAGTCTAAACTATCTCAGAGGAGGGGGGAACATTGTGCAAAGCTCCTTGAAGGGAAAGCAGAGTGCCAACGTTAGAGCCATCCATCATGTCACACTTCTAGGAGCACTTCCAGATGGCTGCTTCCCCTTCCACCTGCGATGCTTTGGAAAACCTGGGCACACTGAAGAGATGATTGACTCTGCCAACCTTGGCTCTCTTCTGGTAGCGCAAAGGATCAGCAGAGTGTCTGTAAAAATATTCTCCTACTTCTTTCTGTCATACTACCTGACGCTCCTCTCACATTCAGGCCCTTCAGTTGATCCTTCAGATAACGCTCTTTAGAAGATGATGAAAGGAGGAGGATCAATTCGAAACCTGACTCAAGACCAGCATGGTCTTGCCACAAGACTCTGGCCTGTCTTCATTAGAAGTTCTTCTTCCTAGAACAAAACGCTCACCAAGTTGTGTCCCCTGCCTGCTTGAGAAAGGACAGTTGTGCCAGCCACAGTGCCTGCTGGGAGGCTGGCCTGGGGGATCAGCTAGGAGTGAAAGGACAAAGGCGTCACTGCAGACCCACCTGGGCAGCAGCTGGCCTGTCTCCCACCCTGGCCTGGAGGAAATTCTTCCAGCCCCCCCCCCCATCTCCCTCCAACTGAAGTGACTCTTCTCTCGGAGGAAGGCAGCGGCTTTGCCCAGTGCCTACATGCCATCACGGTGCAACCACTGGGCCATTACTGACCCACAGGGTGACGTCACATCACAACGTTGACTAGGCAGACTATTTTTAGGTGGTGATTTGCCATTGCCTGCCTCATCATCTACACTTTACCTCCAGCAAACTGGGGGTTCATTTGACTGACTTCGGGAGGATGGAGGGCTGAGTCAACCTTGCGTACGGCAGCTTATGGCATAGGACCGTGGTGGCGAACCTTTGGCACTCCAGATGTTATGGACTACAATTTCCATCAGCCCCTGCCAGCATGGCCAATTGGCCATGCTGGCAGGGGCTGATGAGAACTGTAGTCCATAACATCTGGAGTGCCAAAGGTTCGCCACCACTGGGTTAGGCTGTGCTGGGTGCTCACCCTCGGTTGCTGCGAGCCCTCCCATTCGCCCTCCCTTGCATTCTGGCACTTACAGGTGGTGTTAGGTTTCTTAGCTCTTTTACGTATCCGTATCTGTCACAGCTGGCTGGTAGCTTGGGCACTGGGACAGATCCCTTTGCAGAGGGAAGACATGCCTGTATATCTGCCTCTCCTGTTTTAGGAGCTCCCTTAAGGGGTCTTAAGGATGGAGCCACTCAGCAGTCTGCCCAACTTGAGGACTGTCAGATGGCTCTCACCACCAGGTGACAAGGGAACCATGCAGGGGTGTGTGCCCGAGTGGGTTCCTGGGTTTGTCACTCCACGGATTTCTCCCCAAAGGACAGGCTGGGGTGATTGGCTATATCTGGCAGCAGGCAGATTGTCTGACGCTGCCTCCACCCCCACGCTGTCCCATTGCTCTTTCAGGAGTATTCAACTAATTCTGGTGCCTAGTGGGTGGCGTTCTGGTTTGTTCCCTCTTTGCCCTCACTCCTAGTCTCGCCCACTCTTCTGGATACTTTGCCCTCGCTCCTAGTCTCGCCCACTTTTCTGGATACTTTGCCTTTGCTCCTAGTCTCGCCCACTCTTCTGGGTACTTTGCCCTCGCTCCTAGTCTCACCCACACTTCTGGATACTTTGCCCTCGCTCCTAGTCTCGCCCACTCTTCTGGATACTTTGCCCTCGCTCCTAGTCTCGCCCACTCTTCTGGGTACTTTGCCCTCACTCCTAGTCTCGCCCACTCTTCTGGATACTTTGCCCTCGCTCCTAGTCTCGCCCACTCTTCTGGATACTTTGCCCTCGCTCCTAGTCTCGCCCACTCTTCTGGATACTTTGCCCTCGCTCCCAGTCTCGCCCACTCTTCTGGATACTTTGCTCTCGCTCCTAGTCTAGCCCACTCTTCTGGATACTTTGCTCTCGCTCCTAGTCTCGCCCACTCTTCTGGATACTTTCCACGTCTCAAGGACTTTCCTGCCCACCACAGAATGAAGGACTGTGTATCCCGGTGCTGGCTGCTGGGCCCCGTCCCATTTTCCCGCTGCTTCCTGTTCTGGCAGCTGAGCTCAATGGTTTTATCACGACACTCATGGTTGAGGAAGCATGTTTGGTTCATGGTTTTTACATCACCTCATTCAGGATGGACACATGTCAGATGATGCCACAACTGTTGCTAATAATGATGTTCAGCGGGTCTCAAACAGCCCGGAGAGTTCAAAGCAGAAGGGGGTCTTTTGGGGTCAGCTTGCAATAAACGCCAGGAGAATGGGACAGGCAGTTTCCCATCTGTGCTAACCCCCAAAGGCACCCCACGCTGGGATTCACATATGTAACAAAGTGGGCAGGTTAAAGTCTAACCGAGAGGCAGGAACATATGGCGACTGCTTGGGTAACAGCCGCCGAGCAGGGCGCTCCCCAGCGCAGGTGATAATAAGGACGATGATCTCTATATTAAAGGCTTTCCGTTTCTATCCATCATCAAGAATCACAAAGGAAGAGGGATTAAAGAAATAAACAACCTTCATCGAAGGCTGACAGCTCCCAGGAGAACGCAGCCTTTTCATTCGTGCCTGGCGAGTGACAACAGGGACAGGACGGAATTTTCTGGGGCTGCTGGATTTTCATAGTCGTTCCCCCTTTGAATACCACTTATGCCGTCCTCCTTCCCATGCAACACAAGCGGTGCAGATTTAATTCCCTGCTTCCAAGCAACAGCTGTTACAGATTGGTTTGAGATGGGAGACATTTGCATGAGCCGCCGTCCGATTTCACCACTGATGTGATTATCCTTCACGCTGCCGTCCCCAGCCCCAGAGCCCTAACTAGCCCAGCAGTTCCAAACGTGAACGTGGGCTGGAGAGTCAGGAGGAAGAGAGCGATGATGGCATGCAGAAGTGGAGAGTCAGGAGGAAGAGAGCGATGACAGCATGCAGAAGTCCACACAGCATGGAGAAGAATGCACGCAGGCAGAATGACACGCTGCCACTGACGTTCACTCACACCCCCTCAGTTCAGCACAACAACACTACGACGACGACTGACCCAGGAAAGAAGAGAAATTAAAGGGACAGAAATAAAAGGGTAGCTTCCTTTAACACCTGGCATTGTGACAGCCTTCTCTTTGCTTGCTTAAAGCCACCTGCACTTTCCCAACAAATTTTACTGTGGCAGGATTCCCGGGGGAACAGCAGGATTCCAGTTCAGTAGCACTTTAGAGATCAACACAATTTTGGGGGCAGGGGCGTAATGCTCATTGGGCAAGGTGGGCAGCTGCCCAGGGCACCACCTTGTGGGGGGCATCAAAATGCAGGGTTCGTTTTGGGTATTTTTAGTGGATTTCCATTTTGGGCCTGCAGGGAGCGCAGTTTTTTAGTTAGTAGCACCACTTCAAGGTATCATCAGGAGACTGTCCTTATGTTATCCCCAACTTGTCTCAGGAGGTTTGATTAGGGGAGTCCAAAGTTATGGACCCCCAAAGTGGGTGCCCCCCATCCCCCATTGTTTCCAATGGGAGCTAATAGGAGATGGGGGCTACAGTTTTGAGGGTCCATAACTTTGGACTCCTTGAACCAAACCTCACCAAACCTGGGGTGTAGTACAAAGACAGTCTCCTGATAATACGCTGAAATTTTGGTGCTGATATGTCTAAAAATGTACCCCCTGCAGGCACCAATGTCCTGGTGCAAAATAAATTTGGTCGTGGTGGAGTGGCCACCCATGGGGGGGGGCATCCAACTCAGGTTTTGCCCAGGGCTACAGTTTGCCTCGTTACACCCCTGTTTGGGGGGATGAGCTTTTGAGCCAGCGCTCCCTGGTATCAGGTGAAGGGAGTTTTGACTCGTGAAAGTTTATACCCTGGAAATGTTCATGGTCTCTAAGGCAGTGACGGTGAACCTTTTAAGCTCGGCATGTCAAAAATTAGGAAAATACCTAACTTGACTCTGCTGGTGTGTCACCCCCTGCCCTGCCCCTGAGGAAAAGAAAAACAATTATTCACATGTTCATTTATTTTTTAAAAATACAGTCCAATCATGTGTGGTGATGTATTATATAAAGAAACATCAAATAATTACAAAATTACTCAGGCTTAAACAGGGAGAGTAGCTGTTGTTGGGTATTGGGTGAATGTTGGTATGTCACTTTAAACCAGGGGTGGCCAATCAATGGTGCTCCGGATGTTCATGGACTGCAATTCCCATCAGCCCCTGCCAGCCTGGCCAATTGGATGGCCAATTGGATTGGCCAGGCTGGCAGCGGCTAATGGGAATTGTAGTCCATGAACATCTGGAGCACCATTGGTTGGCCACCTCTACTTTAAACGTTGCGGCCTGTCCCTTTTGGCACACAGGTTCGTCAGCGTTGCTCTAGGTGTTACAGGACTCAAATCCAGCTGACAGCAATGGAGAAGAATTGGTTTTGAGTTGTACGGAAAGTGACACACTCAAACACAAATTGTTGAGGCCAATCAGGTCAATAGCAGACCAGGGTAGAAGCAGGAAGGGGAGGCAGCTTAGCATGGAAGTTACAAAACCGAGTAGATGATAAAGCTCACCGCTGGCATCCAGCCACTTATTAGTTATTTATTAATAAAAATATATTAGCTGCCTTTCTACCTTATAGGACCTCAAACCCAATAAAACACATATAAAGAGATAAAAAACAAAAATTAAAACCAGTGTTTTAAAAAGGCCACGTCAAGAGCAGGTCTCAGAACAGGCAACCTTTTAGCTTTCCGAATCCATGGTTATGGCCGACCAATGGCAAGCGGTCTACCCACGGGCCATACCAAGGCAACAGCAGTTTCCTCTGAGATTTTGGAAAGTTGTGGGTGAGAATGCCAAACCTAAAGTTCCAAGGCTGATAGGAACATACAGCGCAGTTTATCTGCACACCCCATGTTTTGTGAGCCTGATTAATCAACTACAATCTGATGAACAAACTATGGTTTGCACCAACCATGGTAAATCATAATACCTGAATCTTGCTTGATTAGCCGGGAACATTGGTTGGGAAAAATATCTAGAAGGGTCGAAAACTTAAAGGAAGAGACGTGACGGACCGTGGGAGAATAAGCAAAAGGCAGGCAAATTCCTTTCTCCTCCTTTTTGACTCTGTTTAACATTAATGAGCAAAGCATCAATAGGAAAGTTTTCATGAATTGAAAATCTGAAAAGAAAAATTCATGCACTTCCTTCATATACTATAATGGTCAAGAGCTTTTGCACGTGTACAAGAAAATAACATCTTATATAGCCCGACAGCTGAAGATGGTGAATTGGAATTTGTTGGGGACCTCTAGACCAGTGATGGTGAACCTTTTTGAGCCCGAGTGCCCAAATTGCAACCCAAGCCGCACTTGTTTATCGCAAAGTGCCAACCCAGCAATTTAACCTGAATGCTGAGGTTTTAGTTTAGAACAAACCGGTTCACTCCCTCTTCCTCTGCCCCACCTGCTCGAGAAGGGGCCAGCCTGCTCAAGCCTCCAGCAAGTCCCGCGCACACTGCTCTGTGCCTCTCTAGCATCTCTGCCTCCTCTGCACCCCCACCTCGGGCAGGAACACAGGCACCAGGTCCTCCAGCCGAGTCCTCCCTGCTCACCGTGGTGCACGCATGTTGTGCTCAGTGGCCCAGGCCAGCCTAGATGTGTGTGTGGGGTGGTGGTGGTGATTTTCCGCACCCCACATGACGAACTCTGTGTGAGCGTGCCCACAGAGAGGGGTCCGAGTGCCACCTCTGGCACCCGTGCCGTAGGTTCGCCATCACTGCTCTAGACCAAATTCCACTGGACAGTCAAACTCTTGGATTTGACCTCTGAGATGGACTTTACAGGTCGTTTTAATCCTGGACATTTTGTAGGCCCAAAGCTCAGTTGTATGTACAGCAGACACATCAGTTATTGCTCTCTTAATGCCAGTCACATGGTGAATAGCAGAGGAACTGAAATTCTGGGCACTTCGGAACATTCCCAGACAAATGTAGAAGAAAGAATACAATCAGCAATTTGGGGGAGTGTCACTGGGCATCTCATCAACAGCCCAGATGATGGCTTCCCCCTGGTGAACATTCTACTTCCACAAAAAGCTACATGATAGGAGGCTTTTTCCAGGTTTACAGGCTAATCACAGGGGATGGAATCATGGGTGTGGCCTGAGCTCGTGTCAAGATGGGTGCCCACCCCACTGGTATAAGGGGAAAACATACTGGTGGAGAGGGCACCCATGTCAGTGTGCAGGTGACGCACAGGGCCAAAACCTGGAAGAGCCCACTACTTTGTGGGGTCCCACTGGCATAGGCAGGGGAAGAGGGCAGACTTGGGCATTCTCAATTGTGGAGCCAACTTTAGCCTGGGAACAACCCTTTCCCTGGCCTTTTTTTTTTTTTTTGAATGGGTGATTTTCAGCCAGTTTTGTTTTCTCTTTTTTTCTCCTTCCTGGGCCAGGAGCAGCAGTGGCGTAGGAGGTTAAGAGCTCGTGTATCTAATCTGAAGGAACCGGGTTTGATTCCCAGCTCTGCCGCCTGAGCTGTGGAGGCTTATCTGGGGAATTCAGGTTAGCCTGTACACACTCCCACACACGCCAGCTGGGTGACCTTGGGCTAGTCACACCTTCTCGGAGCTCTCTCAGCCCCACCCACCTCACAGGGTGTTTGTTGTGAGGGGGGAAGGGCAAGGAGATTGTCAGCCCCTTTGAGTCTCCTGCAGGAGAGAAAGGGGGGATATAAATCCAAACTCTTCATCTGAAAGCTCCTTAGGGACAGTATGTGGTGCCGTTCCTTGTGCACACAGGATTTATCAATGTTTCTAGATTCACCTATGACATTTATAACATTGCTAGCAGTAAAACCCATCGTACAAACAAATACAAGGGGCTCTAGAAAACAGCAGGCGGGTTAACCACACCCACCCAGGGGGCCAGCCACTCCTGCCTTTCTTCCCCACTTGGCCCAGCAATTTAACACAGATAATGAAAACTTGGCGCAATTAGTTAATTAAAAATGTACTTCTAGGTTTCTGCCCCCCCCCGACAGGCCCCCCCATACTTTGCAAATGGTTCTCAAATTCTGCCCCCCTCCCCCCACAGGCTCCCCTAACTTTGTAAACTGGGTCTTCTGACTCGGCTACAGCTTGACAGTGTTTGTCTTACCCCCCCAGGCAGGAAGTTCTTTGAAGTTCACCGCAGGGACCTAGTCCTGGTTAGGGAGAAGGACACCGTGGGGGATGGGGGAATATGGATGCTGGGAAGTGTAGTCCTTGCCCTCTGGGAGGAGCTGGTGCAGCCATTCTCAACCAG
The DNA here is from genome assembly GCF_021028975.2 of Sphaerodactylus townsendi. Taxonomy (NCBI): domain Eukaryota; kingdom Metazoa; phylum Chordata; class Lepidosauria; order Squamata; family Sphaerodactylidae; genus Sphaerodactylus; species Sphaerodactylus townsendi. Next base: position 125,808,061 of record NC_059431.1, on the reverse strand, counting down.
GGTTCCCTGGTACCCTGGGGTGCCGTGAGCCTGTCCCAGGGGTACCGCGGCAACACTACAGCCCCCCCTCATTTTTGTGGTGTCTCCCAGGGCCTGCCACAAGGTCAGCAGCCACCCCCACCCCCACCCCCACCCCCACTGCTACCCTTCACCCTGGGAGGGGAAGGTGGGGTGTGTGGCAAGCAATGGGAGGGGAAGGTGGAGGGTGGCGGCAGGGGTACCGTGAGATATGAAGAGTGAGGTCAAGGGTACCCTGACCTCGAAAAGGTTGGGAAACACTGAGCTGGTGGATGCCTGAGGACTACACTTCCCAGCAGCCACCACCTTTTCTGGTTTGTCATCAGGAACACGCTGCTCAATTGCACCACTAGAATGCCCATCAAGCAGCAGAATGAGCCACGCTGATCATTACTCCCCACCATTAGTTTTGATTGAAAACATTTCTGTGCCGCCTTTGTTACCCAAACAGGGTCCCCGAGGCAGCCAACTGCAAAACGTTTCCCTGTTGAAATAGCATTTAAAATGAAGCACGCACAAAATAAGCAATTCAATGAACACGTACCAACACACGTCACACCACAACCATGGAGGAGGGCCAATAACAGTGACTGCGGATAGGCCAAGCTAAACAAACAAACAACCACACAACCTCTTAGCTGCTGGGGAAAACAATGATTGAGCCAGGCAAGCAAATCTCCCTGGGCAGGGAGCTGCAAAGCCACAACTAACGCAGGCCCTTCCTCAGGTTGCCACCTGTCTAGCCTCAGCCAACAGGCACACCTGAAGAGGGCTTCAGCAGACACAGGTGCATATGGAAACTGGCCCCAATTCATGTAAAGCTTTCATGGTCAACAGCAGCACCTTGAATTCAGTATGAAAGGAAACTGGCAGCTAGCATGGATCAGCCACAGCTGGCGGGAGAGAGTCTTTGCTTCAGGGAGGCTGGGCTCAGTAGTATTTGGGCCATTCCTTAGGTCAGTGACGGCGAACCTTTTTGAGACCGAGTGCCCAAATTGCAACCCCAAACCCGCTTATTTATCACAAAGTGCCAACATGGCAATTTAACCTGAATACTGAGGTTTTAGTCTAGGAAAAACAGTTTGCTCCGAGGCCTGCATTACTCGGGAGTAAGCTTGGTGGTAGTCAGTGGCTTGGCTTTGAAGCAACCATGTAACTCTTCCAATGGGTGAATCACAACCCTAGGAGGGTTTACTCAGAAGCAAGCCCCATTGCCAGCAACTGAGCTTACTCCCAGGTAAAGGATGGCGCTTTAATTCTTTGCATAAAAATCAGTGGGGTTTAACAGCACTTAACAGGGTTACCTACACTGCTTCCCCAAAACTAGGTCTTAGGTTTAATGCTAATAATCGAGCCCAGCGGCCCAGGCCAGCCTAGATGTGTGTGTGGGGTGGTGGGCGATTTTCCGCCCCCCCCCACATGACGAACTCTGTGCACGCGTGCCCACAGAGAGGGCTCTGAGTGCCACCTCTGGCACCCGTGCCATAGGTTCGCCACCACTGCCTTAGGTCAAGATACTTTGCTTGCTTGCTAGACGATGTCAGGCTGCAGACATGTTTGGCGGACCCCTAATCATCCTGATTGCCCATCCTTCCCAGCTGTGCCATGATGTGTTTTCATATGCCTTTGTTTTTATTGAATTGTTTATATATTTTGTACACACGGCATTTTAAATGCCGCTTTTACGTTCTGGTGTTTGCTACCCTGGGAACCTTATTTGGCGGCAATGGTGGCACAGAATGTTTTAAATAAATAAATAAAGCATCTGCAAAACAGGGTCAAATGGTAGTAGTCTCCCTTATGCAATTCTCAGAGGGAACACAAGACAGCCTCTTTGATTGCACATACATGGAACATATGCAAAAAGCTGCGTGTTTCCCCACCACAATTTATTACCTTCTCCTCCCTTTCGGGGTTATTTATTGATCCACCTCTTCAGCCTACACTAGCAAAGCAGCCCAGGAGGAGGTCTTAAAAGATTCTCACACACACACACATACACACACATACACACATACACACAGATTTTTAAAAGATTTTTACATAAACAAAGGTTTTTCTACACACACAAAACTGCAGAGGCATGAGATATTATTACACATGACAGAGAAGAAGATATTATGACAATCTGCATTTTACTATATCATCTGAGTGATTTTTTCAAAAGAAAGGAAAGCAGAGAATGCCAATCTCCTTTGCCACAGAAAATCACAGATTTGTTAGACACGGAGCTCCATTCAAAATGTGTCTGCTGAAACCTTATGTTCTCTCAAATATGATAATCTACATGAGAAACAGAAATTTACTTGCTTCCTTTAATTATATTAGCTGGGCAGAAAAACTATGGTACGAAGTAGGAGTCGTATCTCTGGTTGGCCAGACCCTGCACGGGCCTGAACCGGTCAAGTTGGCATTCACCTTGAGATAACCACAAGAGATCCCTCACTCTCCGAACAGCAAGTCCCAAGGTCTGCCACAGATTGTCTGTACATATACTGCATGTGCAAAATATTTGTCATTTATACAGGTTCTGTAATTCTGAACATCAGAAGTTTCAGCTTAGTCAGGAAGACTATTACTTTTCTAGAACTCGAGCAACCCTCTGGCCACTAAATATGCTGGATCCTTCCTCGAATAGAATCCCATGGGACGCTACAGACAGAAATCTGTGCCCGATGAGCAGAACTCCCTCAGGAGCTTCCTGCATATGAAAGGAAGTGCCGGGTCAGAAAAGTCAGGATACTGGTGTCTCCATGCTGTGGGCAGGAGATGTCATCATGTGGGCCTCTCTAACTGGGAGCGCAAGTTTTCATCTGTGGTTTGTACAAGCTGAGCTGTACTTCTGGCTTCTAGCGTTGTTCACACTGTTAAATGAAAAACTTGGAAATGACATCTGTCTGAAAGAAATGGGTTTTTTGAGTTTTGTGTTTTCATAAACCCACTAGAAATACATCACTCACCCTTGACACGCTCTCTTAACACGAAATTGATCTCTTAATGTGTGCCATAACAGAGCTCTCTCTTCACAAAACCTGCCTTTGTGAGTTCCTCCTCTAAATGGACTCATTCAGTAGTCTCATTTTGGGGGGGGCGGGGCGGGAGGGGAACTGTCAAGAGAGAGATACTGATGGGTGACCACACAGAACTTTGGCAAGAGCAGCAAAAAATACCCTTCCGAGACAACAATAGACTTCAAGGGTAAAAATGACAGCTGTGCGGAACAAGCACACCGGTCACATTTGGACAAACCAATCCAAATTCTGCAACCAGCAAACACAAATTCGTCTCCCAGGACAGAAGAAACAGACAGGCAAAGAAATGAGACAGATGGAAGAAGGAAGGCCAGGCAATCTGGATGGGCAACTGTTTGCCTCTCGGGATGCTGCAGCTTTCGTGACACACTCAAAAGCACCCGGAATTTGCAGGAAAGGGAAGAAGAAGAAGAAGAAGAAGAAGAAGAAGAAGAAGAAGAAGAAGAAGAAGAAGAAGAAGAAGAAGAAGAAGAAGAAGAAGAAGAAGAAGAAGAAGAAGAAGAAGAAGAAGAAGAAGAAGAAGAAAGAGAAGAAAGAGAAGAGTTTGGATTTATATCCCCCCTTTCTCTCCTGCAGGAGACTCAAAGGGGCTGACAATCTCCTTGCCCTTCTCCCCTCACAACAAACACCCTGTGAGGTGGGTGGGGCTGAGACAGCTCCGAGAAGCTGTGACTACCCAAGGTCACCCAGCTGGCGTGTGTGGGAGTGCACAGGCTAATCTGAATTCCCCAGATAAGCCTCCACAGCTCAGGCGGCAGAGCTGGGAATCAAACCCGGTTCCTTCAGATTAGATACATGAGCTCTTAACCTCCTACGCCACTGCTGCTCCTAGGGAGATCTAGGGAGAAGCCTAGATCTCAGGAACACATTTTCTGTACCAGCATTTCTACTAAAAAACAAAACAAAAAACAAGCAGATACTTTAATCTTCTCAGAAAGGAAGATATTTCTGAAACTTGGCTATTTCAGGAAACAACAACAACACAATACAGCACACTAATGCAGAGCACGAGGGTCTTACAGGTGTCTTAAAAGATTTTTACATGTGCCAAAAACCATTTTAAAATGCTCAAACATTTTAAAAGTGTATGTAGGAACAATCCAGAGACATCTGAGTCGGGCCTGGGACTTCAGTGCAGACACTGGCCAGGTATCATCATGTTTGCGTAATTCTTTCTTTGCTCCAGAATTAAGATGCGGAGGGGACAGACTGGCTATCTGCGCTGCCTTGCGCATTTCCAGATGCAAGTGACTTCCCTTTGCAGACAGATGTGACATTTCACTCTGCTGATCTGCATTCAATACACTTCAGTTTTCCACACGTGGAAGGCAGAGCAAGAGGATGCTTCATATGTACAGAGGAATCCCGGATGAGGCGGTGCACTCAAACCAATGGCTCTGCACGAGCAACCTCCTTACTGTATGTAGCAGAGGAGGCCCGGTGCTCAATGCCATGGTCTTGGCAGAGCAGGAGAAGCAGTGGAAGATGCTCAGACAGACATGCGGGGTCCCTCCCATGGTGTGTCTCCCAAGCTGCCCAGCATGTTTGAGAAACTGCTCATTTGCATTCAAGCTTATGTGTCGGAGCTGACTGCGCATGCCTGTTCTGATCATACTTCCTTGTGGCTCCTTCCCATCCATTGCTCTCTCCCTCTGCCATCTGCTGCTGCCGCCAATACATAAAATGTACATCTACTGCTTTCTGGCACGAAGAGCCTTCAATTTCTCTCTCTGACCAGCACTCCTGGGGGCCCACAAAGGCAGGCAAAGGCCCCCAATTTCCAGAGCTGCTGGTCTTGTGGCAGGATTCTGTGAAGTATGGCAAAGCTAACGTTTGTTATCAGGTTCATTTAACACATGGGCCCAGCAATACTTTTATTTTATGTTAAGTCAACAAGTTTCACATTCTAGATAACATTCACTGTGCTTGATATGTCTCAGATGTGGCTATTGTGTTCATATTACTCCTGTTTCTACAACCAGGAAACAATATTCAGTTGTGGCATAATCCACTTTTCTTTGTTAGGAAAGTTCACAGTTCGTAAGCTTTTAAATGTAAGTTTGACCCTTGACAATACCGAGAGACCCTGGTCTCTAGAAGGGTTCTGATCTTTACAGACAGGGGAATCAGCTGGCCCTAACAAAAACTTACCTATAACTTCAGAAGGAAGGGTCCATGTCATTCTCCCTCACACACAGGTAAATGCTAAAAGCTGGTAGATTATCACCTGCAAAGTACAGCTTTCCACTATCTTTGAGATACGTTAGGTCCACATTTTCTTTGTTCACAGGTATCTGTTTTGCTGTTTGACACAATCACAACTTTGGCAGTCAGTACTCTGGTTATGAGCATATCACTTGGTATAAATAATTGGGAGTTTTAAACTCAGGCAGAATTATGCACAAATAGAAGAAACTGAACCGTGTCTGAACTGTACAGACAATGATGTCTAGCTCTCCACGTTTAATGACTTCTACATCGTTCTTCAACCGAGACTAGTCCTATTATCCCCGTCTCATTAACAGTTACTCCCTTTATTGTCCTTAATGGCATTGCAGGTACCTGCCAGATTACCACGGCCAACAAGAAATCACTCAGAGCTAAACACCGGGGCAAGAGGCTGAACAGCTGCAGCAGCGATAATCGTCTAAACCCCGATGACATTCTGCACCGAATAAACAGCTTTACTTACAGGCCTGTTTTGGATCGTTTCAAACCACCACCACCACCACCACCACCACACACACACCTGGAACCTTATTATCCCTCTCAAAGGCTTACACTTTTTACAGAAGGAGCTCAATTTAAAAAGTCCTGGAACGGAAAGTGTCTACAGTTTCTGCTTGAATTTCCAAAAAGAAACCTACACCAATATGAATAATCATTAAAATAAATATAATGAGGGCCTCAATGAGCATTCAGACAGGTGAGGAAAGTTTGAAACAAGGCAGATAATAGAAAAATGTTCAAGGCTCATCAGGCTGGAAAGGGGAATAAAATTAGACAAGGCTAAAACTCCCAGGGTTCAGGGGACCTAATTTCAGAACAGCGTCCATGAATTGTATTACATTTGACTTCTAGGCTTTTTTCCCCTAACCTGAACAATTTTTGACTGAGGGTAATTCACATTTTTTTATATCTTTCCCTCTGCTCCCATAAACACATTGGTGGATCGGGCCCAATTTGGCTGGTTAAATAACGGGGTTATTCAACTTGTTGGAAGACAATTTATCTTTATAAGACAATTTATCTTTAGAAGAACTGCAGCACTGGAATGTTTGGATGTAGTGCAACAAATCTGCCGGTAATTGGTTCTACTTCCACTCAAGTTATCCCCCAAAGAACAGAATGTAGATCTGCTGCAATTGAGGGTTTCTACAATCTAATCACAATTGTGTGTGGACTGAGCGTGGTTTCAGATTAGTTTTTTTTTCTTTCAATTAGAAGTTACGGCTCTGAGCAGTAAATTAGACTGGCGGCTTAAATTGTCCCATATAAACTAAGGAGCTTGCGAACGTTCAACGTAGTATCTGAAGACCATCATTCTATCCCGGACTGGAACAGAAATCGCAGTGTGTGTTCTATGTAAGCCAAAGCGGCTGCGTCTTTGTTTCTGCACTGACCCTAACAGTTTGTCCCAGTTAGAAATGAGAGAGCTTCAGCTTTCGAAATGGTGGCTACATATTGAAAAAAAGATCTTTTCCTTGGGCTTCTCTTGGGAGGCCCTACAAATGCTCACCGCTCCGGAGATTTACCATCGCTTAAAGTCTAGATTATTTGATCAAGAATATCAATTTCTCCTGAGCAAAGCGCAAAGCTCTTGCTCTCCAATATTCTTTGGGATTATCCCTCAACAATCTAGCCCTGCTATATACCTGGAACATCTTGTTAATTATAATCGCAGATGGGTCATGACTAGAGCAAGGTGTAACTCTTTTCCGTCAGTACATCTCCAAGGTCGCTTCTCTAATATCCCACAAAAAGAGCGTTGCTGTCGATTCTGTCCTGATACAACTGATTCACTTTCTCATATTCTGCTTCACTGTTCAAAATATAACAACTTCAGAACTGATTTGAGAACTGTACTACCAACAGGATTTATGCTCCTTTCTGATAAGGTAAAAATGGCTAAGCTTCTAAATAACTCTAATGCTGAAATCTCTGAAGCTGTTGCTACATTTTTACTCTGTGTACTGCAAGTTGTGTAATAATGATCTTTTTACTGTATTTGGAATTCATGACACACACCGGTTTTATGCCTAATAAAGGTTTTGGATTTGGATTTGGTAAGCCAAAGCAGCAGAACGATTAAAAAAGGTGGAGTGCCTGCGTATACGTTCATTTCCAAGGAAGGGAGGAGGATGAACAGTCTGAAGACCTGAACTACTTTGGATCACCTTGGAACGGTGGTCTTTGGATACCACCTTGAACAACAGTGGGCTCCTTCATGGATATTTAAGACCTCTATTGCGAGCTTCGCTTTATTTCAAACTGGGATCAGGTGGAGCCACCTTGAATGGAACATAGAACTCTTTCAGAAATTTACTGGGAGCTTTAATTATTTTAGATTCATTTACAACCTTCCTGGCTGGAATAAGGATCGTTTGACAATGATGTTGGGCTGCCTGCGCGTGCAGTAGTTTGTCCTCTGAGACTCCAGCTGAAACACGTCAGTCCCTGTGTTGTGTGCCGTGGGAAACCATTTATGTCAACGATATGATTTTTATTCAGTTTTTAATAATTATGGAGTGTTTTCAACGGTGCACTGTACCATAAATGTGGATTATATCATTTATGTTCTTCCTGGTTCCCTAGCCGGTTGGTCAGGTAGGGTTTCCCCTTTCCCTTTCCCTCTCTTTCATGTATTTTGAGAAAAGTAATAATACAGAAGCAGCACTGCAAATTAAACAAACAAGTATGTATATCTGGTTTGTTCAAATCCGAAGTTTCAAAAAAACCAAAACAAAATAATGAAAAGTGTAATTATCCCCAACCCCAACCCCCCACTCTACCTAGCCTGAAATCAAGAAAATGCAAAGTAGTTCTAGAATAAGCTCTGAAATGGGCGAAGGAAGTGGCATTTTTCCTGCTGGGTCAGGAAAATGCTGTCAGCCTGAAACAAGTCATGTTTAAGCCCCCACCAGGCAACAGGGAGCTGCCCCCCCTCCCCCCTCCCAGCCCTGGGACTTCAGCCTCTTTTGGCTAGAGGCCTCTGGGATCTGGCCTTAAAGCAACAGTGCCAGCAGACCACAAAAGCCTTTAAAAGTTCCTATTAACTTTGGCCACATTTGGAGAAGAGGGAATGATGCTGTGCAGCATTGGATCATATTACCAATTAATTTTTCAATAGTCCTGCCAATTACGAGATTCGATTTTACGACCATTTGGAAGAAATTGGCTCAGGTACAAAGATAATGTAAATTCTGCCAGCAGGTTTTTATAAACTCTCAAAAGACAAAAATGAAATATCTGCTCAAGTAGATGGGAGAAGGTGAGGCTTGGCTCCCGCTCGGCAGAAAAGGAAATTGGAGGCCCCCTTTCCCCACTATTTTGAAATACTTCATTCTTTCCAAGAAAAACAAGCTGTAAATGGCTGAGGCCAAAGCTCTGGATTGCCGGGTCCAGGAAAAACATGCTTGCTAAACTAACTCATTTTATGTTTCTAAAGCAGAAGGCTGTTAAACTCTATATCAAACATGGGATTCACAGTTAACATACAATACAGTAAATTGTATTACATGGTAAATTGTATAAAGGTGGCTTGCGCTGCCACTCACACGGTCAGGAGTTCGAGCCCCCTGTGGGTCAGATATCCTGGCAGCTGGCTCATGGTCAACTCAGCCATCCATCCATTCCTTGGTCGGTAAATGAGTACCTAGCTCATAGCTAGGGGGTAAAGAATAGCCGGGGAAAGAAATGGCAAACTACCCCACAAAAGCGGCTTGCCTATAAAATCACTGCTTGCAGTGGTTCCCCAGGGTCGGATACGACTGAAGGGGAAACTTTACCTTTTTACAGTAAATTTAAATGCCAGCACATGTAATAAATCAATACTCTTAACAAACAGTAATCCTCATTGGTTGAACTTGGTATGGAAAATCTCATAAGTAGAATACATTTTTGTTATTTCTTACTGGGAACAGTGAAATATTTTATACAGTTATTCATTGTAAGCCTTTTTAACACCTACTTTTTCTTTTTTGCCTTTGAGTCCCAGCAGAGATAGGGTGACCCCAAAAGGTTTTCAAGGCAAGAGATGCTTGGGGGTGATTTGCCATTGCCCACCTCTTCATCACAACCCTGGTGTTCCTTGGGGGTCTCCCATCCAGTGGTGGGATCCAAAAATTTTAGTAACAGGTTCCCATGGTGGTGGGATTCAAACTGTGGGGTAGCGCCAATGGGGCTGGGTGGGGCACGACGGGGCGTGGCGGGCATTCCTGGGCGGGGCATTCCTGGGCGGGGCTGTGGCAAGGACGCAGCCGCTGCGCCGGTCCTTGGGCAGGAAACGAATGCACGCAGGCGCAGGCTGCCACACACGCCGGTGCACCTCCTGCTAGACTGCTTCAAGTTCTGTGCGCTACTGCTGAGAGGAGGGGCGTAACTAAGGCAAAAAATCACGTGGCAAAATCACCAATGAGTAACCCCCTCTCGGCACACACAAATAATTAGTAACCTACTCTCAGGAACCTGTGAGAACCTGCTGGATCCCACCTCTGCTCCCATCCAAACATTAGCTAGAGTCAAGGCTGAGAGTGGGAATTTGAATCTGGACTTTTCCCAGTTTGACACCTTAACTATTACACCACTCTGATGCCAGGAGGACGGAAAAAAATAGTGTGGGTAAAAGGATACAGTTTCCTACTGGGTTCCCTACTGGGCCATTAAGCCTGGCCCATTGGCTGGTGGGTGAAAAAGGAAGAAGGGAGCAAGAAGCAGCAGAAGGCTATGGGGACTTTTGGGACAGGGAAAGAGGAAAATCTGGGGGAGAGTAACAAAGTGCCATCCAGGTCACGCTGTACCATTCTTTTGGTAGCTTTGCAATGAGACACAGCGTGCGCTTGTTTTAAAAATCAGGCTTCAGAGGTCATGGTAGCTTCCGTGGCCTTTAAAAATAGTGTAGCCAGCCAACAGTCTTTCAAAACAGACACAGAACATGCCGTTCCACAACTTCTCCTGGAAATTGAATCAGGTCACCCGGCACACGTCAGAAATCTGAGCATGTAGGAAGATCTGGTGATTGGGAAAAAAGTGGACATTCAAGCAGAACAGAAGAACCTTTCCAGGAAGGCCCACTGATAGAGCCCCCTCCCACCCCAGCAGCAGTGGTGGACCGGCACCTTCTGCATCACGCACCTGGGCCAAGTCGGCTTCCTTTCTGTGATTCCTGTAAGATACATTGGTCCATAAACACAGCACAGGTTTATTTTGTGCTTGTTTTAGCCTCCCTACAGTTCTTGCCACTGGACTTGTAGTTTGGGGACTAAAAGTCACAAGATGTTGATTTTTGAGTTTTTTTGAGTTTGGATTTATCTCCCCCCTTTCTCTCCTGCAGGAGACTCAAAGGGACTTACAATCTCCTTGCCCTTCCCCCCTCACAACAAACACCCTGTGAGGTGGATGGGGCTGAGAGAGCTCCGAGAAGCTGTGACTAGCCCAAGGTTACCCAGCTGGCGTGTGTGGGAGTGCACAGGCTAATCTGAATTCCCCAGATAAGCCTCCACAGCTCAGGCGGCAGAGCTGGGAATCAAACCCGGTTCCTCCAGATCAGATACGCGAGCTCTTAACCTCCTACGCCACTGCTGCTCCTTGACATTCTGGCCCTCACAGTAATTTTAGGTAGCCAGTGCCAGAATAATGCCCTGACCCGGATGGCTCTGGCCAGCCTGACCCCATCAGATCTTGGAAGCTAAGCAGGATTGGTCTTCATTAGTATTGGCTGGGAGACCTCCAAGAAAGACATCCAGGGATGCGATGCAGAGGCAGGCAATGGCTAACCGTCTCTTGCCTTGAAAATTCCTTGAGGAGCTCGCCGTAAGTTGGGTACAACTTGGCAGCCCTTTCTATTACCTCCAGAATAACAATATGTACTTCTGTTGGTTGTGTGTCAACCATACACTTGCGACTGATCTGGAAGTTGAAGCTGGTCCAGAATGCGGCGGCCCGGCTTTTGACAGGTGGTGATTATTCAGATCTTATCACCCCTGTGCTGTACCGCCTGCACTGGCTTCCAGTGGAGTTCCGGATCGTTTTCAAGGTGCTGGTATTGACCTTTAAGGCCTAACGCGGCATGGGGCCCACATACCTATGGGACCGCATCATCCCTTATGTCCCAATGGCGGCTGAATTGCTGGAGATCCCAGGCCCTGCGAGGATGCGGCTGGCCTCAACCCGGGCCAGGGCCTTTACGGCTCTGCCCCCTGCCTGGTGGAATGCTCTACCTCCAGCTGTCTGGGCCCTGCGGGATCTTGGTGAGTTCCGCAGGGCCTGTAAGACAGAGCTATTCCACCGGGCTTTTGGAGGGGCCGGCCATGGTTCCACCGCCCCCCGTTGAAACTGAAATCAAAGCTGCCTGTTAGGACTACCTGGTTGGGCCCTAATTCCACCTTGGGCCCTGCCTATCTCCTCCCCTTCCTTCCTTCTTTTTTTTCCTTTGGCCTTTAGATCGGGCTCCTGTGTGTATATGTGTATATGTATTTTACACAATCTTGCTGTTTTAATTTATTTATTGTTATTAATTGCTGCTGATTTTAATGGGGTAATTTTATGTTGTACCAATTTGCTGTTGGAAACAGCAGTGTTGTGAGCCGCCTCAAGCCCTTCGGGGATGAGGCAGCCTATTAATTAATTAATTAAATAAATAAATAAAAATACACACACAACCAACAGAACAGCTCTCAGGGAAAATGTAAGAACGCTTCGAATGAAGACATCCAGGGCATAGCCAGACATCCTACCATCATTAACAGCCAAGGAAGGTATGGTGTTGCATGATTTACTTGGTTGCTTTCATTATTTTGCTTAAGTTGCGGGCTGCGATGCAATGCAGAGCATAGAAATCCTAAGCCTTTGCCATTGGATTGCCAGCTGCCCTGACTTCAGGGACAGTGGGAAAAAAGAAAGAGGAAGAAAAATCTTCAACCTGGGAAAAACAGGAAACCAAGAAGGCTGGCTAAAATTAACAAATCTTTAGAGTATAGCAAATAATAAATTGATTTAAAACCAAAAGTATTTCGGCAATAAGGCCTTCCTGAGGTTCAGCAGGTACAAGCCCTTCGGGGATAGGGCGGTATACTAAATTTAATTAATTAATTAATTAATCAATCAATCAATTAGTTAATAATAATAATAAATAAATAAATACTAATACTAATACTAATACTAATACTACTACTACTACTACTACTACTACTAATAATAATACAAGGTTCAGCAGGACTTTGCTGAATAATGGAATTAAAGTGACCCCGTGGATTCTCCAGGGAGGGCAAGAAAAGACGACGTTTCCAGCAACAATTCACAACGATCTTCTTTTTTTCTTAACAAGAAACTGCAGCGTAATCTAAAGATAAAACATGTCTGGCTGTTGTGGGTTCTCTGGATTGTGTGGCCGTGGTCTGGTGCGGGCGAAACGTTAGGAGCAAAAATTACCAGACCATGGACACACAGCCAGGAAAACCCACAACAGCCAGTCGATTCAAGCCGTGCAAGCCTTCGACAACACATAAAAAATGTCTCGTCACTCAGCGAGAGTGTGAAAAACTTTGTAACAACACAGCCAAGCTCACACTTGGCACTACCATTGTCAACATCCAGATGGAGGCTGGAGATCTTCAGACACCAGAGATCAGTTCACCTGGAGAAAAATGGCCACTTTGGAAGGTGGATCCTATGGCATTATACCCCACTGAGGTTCTTCCCCTCCCCAAACCCCACCTTCCTCAGGCTCCGCCCCCAAAGTCTCCAGGTATTTTCCCACCCAGAGCAGGCAACCCTACCTGGCGCCTAAAAATCAAAGAGTTCTATTTCACTTTCTGTGGCTACACTGGTCAGATGCCTGGCTTAAAAAAACAAAACAAATCAGAACTTAATCCGCGTTACCCCATATGTCCCCACTAGACCTCTGCGCTCAGCAGAGGCCAATTTGCTGACAGTCCCTGGCCCCTCAATGATGCGGCTGGCCTCCACTTGGGCCAGGACCTTTACAGCCCTGGCCCCTGCCTGGTGGAACACTCTTCCTCCAGCTGTCCGGGCCCTGCGGGATCTTGGTGATTTCCGCAGGGCCTGTAAGACGCAGTTGTTCCGCCGGGCTTTTGGAGTGTCCAGCCGCTGAAAGTGCCCCCCCTCCTCCCTTCCATCCTCATGGAAATTTGGGTTCATTATCATCTACAGAACCCACCCTTTCTTCTCTCCTCTCGGGAGGGTTTAAGAAGGATTTTAACGGGCATTGTTATATATTAATTGCTGCATTTTAATTTATATTTTTGAGAGATTGTTGTATTTGATTTTATGTTTATTTGTATTTGAATTTTATGTTGTTCACCGCCCAGAGCCCTTCGGGGATTGGGCGGTATATAAGTTTGAAAAATAAATAAATGAAAAAAAATAAATCCAAAAAGGGGCGTATTTCCAGGGCTTTCAGCTGTTAAACCGGAGCCAGTCCAGCCCAAGCTGTGTGAGAAAACACTTCTATCGTTTTATTTTAATCACTTTTCTGATGGATATGTTTGTATAGCCAGGCTTCTTTCAAGCCATAAAGCTTCAAAATGATCTCAAGGACTTGGTATCACTACAAAATTACGCCCATAAAATAACACTTAATAAAAATGAAAAGGAGAGTGAGACTTTGATAAGGCCTAGAAAAAGTAACTCTTTTTTATTTGCTTCACAAATCCTTATCCTTTTTTTTAAAAAAAGATGATTATTCTTGAAGAAAATTGGACCAGCACACAATGAAATTCACTAATAGTTATGGAAGAAAGCCTCCCTTTTTAAATCTTCCAGGACTGCTGCACGCATCTATCCTGGAACACAAATAAATGGACCCCAAATGTGTTTGTGAAAGATAAGAAAGCAAGGAATTAAACTAATTTGCTTGCTTTGTATCACGTTTATAAATTACAGGATCTTCACCTGGTACAGAATCTGACATTTACCAATGCAAGTATACACAGCCCTGGGTGGGCAATTTGAAGACAGGGAATCTACTTCATGAGGCAAAATCTAGAGTAGGGGTGGCCAACCTATGGATCTCCAGATGTTCATGGACTACAATTCCCCTGCCAGCAGACTCTTTGGTGACACCTTGAAACATAGTCAACTACTGTTAGCTAGGGTCCCCTTTTCCGCTCCAAACTTATTTTAAAAACTTATACAAACCTCATTATGCAAATACATGGTAAGCCCCTTGATGTGTCCCCACTCTTCAACAAATGTGTACTAAGCTCTCCCCCTCCTGAAATTGCAGTGGGGAAGAGGATGGAGAGAAATCTGGGCTTAAATATGAAGGAAGGGTTTTTATTCAAGGGATACACAAATATATTTATTTAGTATATTTTTATACATCTCTCTAAACGAATGGTGGCGAACCTTTGGCACTCCAGGTGTTATGGACTACAATTCCCATCAGCCCCTGCCAGCATGGCCAATTGGCCATGCTGGCAGGGGCTGATGGAACGATCCATAACTTTCCTGAGGAATATAGGTCGCTCCTGCAACCTAAACTCTTACTTGATGACTCTGAATACTGCATTGCCTGTTCTTATGTATCCACATGCTCGACCATGTTTGTAAATACCTGGCAGTTTTCCCTCACATATAAAACAGTACATATACATCTACCATATATACTCACTTATAAGCCGAGCTTTTCAGCCCTGTTTTAAGGCTGAAAAATGCCCCCTCGGCTTATACACGAGTCACCGCTTACCAGCCGGCTCTTCAGGCCTCTGCCAAGGCTGGGGGTGTGGCCGGGACGACCTCCCTGTGGTTGCACAAGCCGCTTGTTGCTGCCCTCCTTGGAGGGTGAAGGGGGAACCCCGAGGCACCCTGGCTGGCTGAGGTTCCTCAAACCCGGGAGGCAGAGGGAGCTCCTTATTTGGGCAGTGACATCAGGGGGAGTCACTGCCCAAATAAGGAGCTCCCTCTGCCTGCCTGCTGGGTTTGAGTATGCAGGTAATGAGGAGCTTTCTTATTTGGGCAGTGACTCCTGATGTCACTGCCCAAAATGAAACTCCTATCCCTTCCTGCCACCCTTGGCTTATATGTCAGTCAATAAGTTTTCCCAGGTTTGGGCAGTAAAATTAGGTGCCTCGGCTTATACACGGGTTGGCTTATACACGAGTACATACGGTACTTGCAATTGTAATATATTCATAATGGATACTTTTCCTTCCTTTCTAAGGGACTATTGATCCCTAAAGATCAACAGAGCTGCTGTTAGTTCTATAATGTGTAGTGGATTCCATAGCTTCATCTTCACTCTTACAAAGCCACCACTCCAAAACTCAGAAGTGACTGAACATTTCCGTACCAGTACTGATTTCTCCAATACTGAAAATATCAATATCACTATCCTGAGAAAGTCTTACTACTGGTAGTGGAAAGTGCGGTCGAGTTACAGCTGATTTATGGCAGTCAACCCTGTAGGGATTTCAAGGAAAATGCTTTGCCATGGCCAACCTGTGTGCAGCAACCCTCAACTTCCTTGCTCGTCTCCCATCCAAGTACCAACCAGGGCCGACCCTGCTTAGCTTCTGAGATCTGACAAGATTGGGCCAGCCTGGGCTGCTCAGGCCTACAAGACACTTGACGGGCAAACTCTTTTTTTTTTTTTGCTTTTCTTACATTTTATTTTGCAACAACACTTCCTAAATGCTGACTTTTGAGTACAGTCAGCATTTTCACAGTTCAGGAAGAATTCTACATCATTTTTCAACTTTTATGTTTCAAAAGGGGCTTCGAATACAAGAAGCCCACTAGTTTCATAGCAACTCCACTGGGATCTCAACTATTGAGAAAGTGTTTCAGAAATCTCATATCATCCCTGGTTTAAAGCTCTAATATATATCTTATACATTTTGCTGAAAGACTGGGTTTGCCCGTAGACCAGTGATGGCGAACCTTTTCGAGACCGAGTGCCCAAATTGCAACCCAAAACCCACTTATTTATCACAAAGTGCCTACACGGTAATTTAACCTAAATACTGAGGTTTTAGTTTAGAAAAAAATGTAGTGGAGCTCCAGGCGTGTGTTACTCAGGAAGTAGGCTTGGTGGTAGTCCAGTGGCTTTGCTTTGGAAGCAACCATGCAACTCTTCCAGCGGGTGAATCGACCCTAGGATTTTCTCAGAAGCAAGCCCCATTACCAGCAGCCGAGCTTACTTCCAGAGTAAAGGATACGTTAACTTCCAGTTCTTCACATGAAAATCAGTGGGGTTTAACAGCGCTTAACAGAGTTACCTACACTGCTTCCCCAAAACTGGGTCTTAGGTTTAATGCTAATAATCAAGCCCAGTAGCCCAGGCCAGCCTAGATGTGGGGGGGGGGGGCACTTTCTGTTTGTCGCGTGCTGCCCACAGAGAGGGCTCTGAGTGCCACCTCCGGCACCCGTGCCATAGGTTCGCCACCACTGCTGTAGACGCTCTGGCTACTGCGCGAGCTTGTACATCTCAAACGGCTAAGAAAAACAGTTAAAGAAATATGATTTC
This sequence comes from Sphaerodactylus townsendi, assembly GCF_021028975.2. NCBI lineage: Eukaryota > Metazoa > Chordata > Lepidosauria > Squamata > Sphaerodactylidae > Sphaerodactylus > Sphaerodactylus townsendi. The sequence continues at coordinate 125,791,306 of NC_059431.1, read as the reverse complement.
CATTGAACCATTTCTGTCCCAGATCCCTCCGGAATATAAGATTATGCTTAGAAGTCACAGAAGAAAAAATATATCCAGGCAAAGGGCGTGAATCACAAGCTTGGTATGTCCTGCTTCCGGTTTGGTCTCTTAATGGTCCAGGACCATTGCATTTGCAAGACCGCCTCTACCCATATGTCGCACGGGGAACGCTGTGCTCAACTAATAACAACTTGATGTGATATCTGGCCTAAAAAGTCTTTTCGGCTCAGGACCCAGTTTGTCGGAAAACCCTGTCAATGAGGCCACGCCACTGCAGAACTTACCTCAGTTCCGCAGGGCAGAGTTGTTCCGCTAGGCCAGTGATGGCCGAACCATGGCACGCAGGTGCCAGAGGTGGCACTCAGAGCCCTCTCTGTGGAGCACGCACACACAGGAGTTCGTCATGTGGGTGGTGGAAAAACACCCCAACACACACACATCTAGGCTGGCCTGGGCCACTGAAGCATGATATGGCCAATTGTGCACAGCGGTGAGTAGGGAGGACTCAGGTGGGCCTGGTGCCTGCAATGCTCCAGGTGGCTGCTGCCTTGCCCGAGTGAGAGGCAGGCAGAGAGTGCTAGAGAGGCGCAGAGGCAGTGTGTGCGGGACTTGCTGGAGAGCTAGAGCAGGCTAGCCCCATGCATGAGTGGGTGCAGAGTGGGGAGGAAAGAGGGGAGCTAACCAGTTTTTTCTAAACTAAAACCTCAGCATTCAGGTTAAATTGCCGGGTTGGCACTTTGCGATAAATAAGTGGGGTTTGGGTTGCAGTTTGGGCACTCGGTCTCAAAAAGGTTCGCCATCACTGCGCTAGGCCTATAGTTCAAGCCAGTGCCGGCTTGAATCCTGTGGCCGGTCTTCCTTCCGGCCTTTTGTTTTCTTCCCTCTTTTTCCCCTTTACCTGGGATTGTTATTTAGGCTTTACCGGGCCCAGACTACAAATGCAGGCAAAGAAACCGCACTCAGAAGAGGCGGAAATGCATGTGATTGTGGTCTGGCTCTTCAGAAAGATTTTGCCCCAGAGCTTGCTTGTAGTGCTGCCACCCAGCATTGGTAGGTAGCCTATGAGTAAAAACCTGTCAGGAGGAAGGGGGAGCTGTTGGGGAGAGCTGCCGCTTCTTGCTTCGACAGGTGCTGATCTGCCATCTGGCCTTGGAGCGCTCTGCCGCTGGGACGAGCGCCCAGATGGGACTCTGTCTACTGTATTGTTGAAAGCTTTTACGGCCGGAATCACTGGGGTGCTGTGTGGTTTCCGGGCTGTATGGCCGTGTTCTAGCAGCATTCTCTCCTGACGTTTCGCCTGCATCTGTGGCTGGCATCTTAATCCATCGAAGACGGAGATCCCTTTGTAGCTTGAAGGTCGGGGTGGAAGATTGGAATTTCCAGCCGCCCGGTGTGGGAGGGGTCACATTGGCACCGACCTCCTCCGTCCGCCAGCCCTGGGGGGTCCACCTGGATTGGATCTCTTTCAATGGAAGGCCCAGGTGGCTGTAAAATTCAATGGTGTTGTTGATGAGAAGGGCAGCAGCCACAGCTATGAAGTGCATTCCACAGCCGGGCAATGGAGCCCAGCTTCTCCGGAGGATTGCTTATCTCTCGCGAGGGAGATGAGACCTCCGTTCCCATGAGAATCCGGGGAGGGATGGGATGAGGCCGGAGTTATAACGCCTGTGTTTCTGGCGGGAGATCTGTTCCACTGCCACTAAAACACTTGCCAGGCTTTCTAAGATGTCTGAGATAAGCGGTCTTTTTACACCAAAAAAGAGCCTTTTATTTCTGCTTCTATGGAATTCCTTACATTGTGGCAGGAATCTTAAAAATCATCTATATTCCCTAGTGCAGTGGACCTCTGGTGCCACCGGCATGGAGAGGTTGGATGTTTCTGCAGGGGAGAGGTGCGGTAGCCCCAAGAGAAGCTCCGACCTGTCCCTTCTGGATCTGGAGGAACCGGCGGAGAAGCGGGTCTAAGCTGGTGACTCTTCCCGTCCTACGTTATCATACGAGTCTCCCGCTGCCAGCTGGAGCGAGGGGCGGTGAAACGACCATAGGGGACTTACATTGTGAGTGCGTTTGGGAAGCTGTCTATGGATCGGCGCCTGTGGATCCGGATATCTACCGTTTTAGTATGGATTACAAACCTCAGATGCAACCTGTCGCCGGAGAGGCGAGGGCTGACCACCTAAATGCGGCAACCCAGAGGTCCATTGGTGATTCCTGGACTTCGTATTTTGGTGATGCTCCCAAAAGAACCACCGTGTACAGCACTGGGGAGCCCGATCCGAAGACCACCGGTGACACTGGGACTATACCAGGGGATTGGGAGGGTATCGATACCGTCTTCGATCGGACCCCCTGATCCGGACCAAGCGGCTGCACACTGAGATGCCCAGCGAACCGCCACCGGTGACGCTGATACCTGCAGCGTCAGATGGCGAAGAGTCGGAGAAAGCCTGGCCTCCCAGCGGATCTGTTCCCTCTCCCCATCGAAGAAGGCTGGGATGAGGAAGTGGGCCGACTGCGAGATGCCAAAGCAGCATGGGCCCGTGAGCGCCAGCTATGGGAAGAGGAGCAGGAACAGCTGCAGCAAGAGCGTGTAAACCTGCAGAGGAGCCCGGGGAGCAGCGGCGAAAGAAATCCAACTTCCCGGTGGACCCGTGCCAAGGATGCGCTCCCAAGCGGCAATATCGCCAGAATCTATCAGTCCATGATAAAGTCCTGGAACACTCCAAACTGAACTTACAAGCGTCAGCATTGAGAGTGTTTCCGGGCGCTAACGCCTCAAAGTGAACTCACTGCAACTGTTCAGCAGGAGACGAACTGGCTAAGTGGAGACGAGAGAAAGCAGCTTTGCATGCGCGCCAGGATGCATTGACTGCGGAGAGAGGAAGCTGGCTGCCTTGGAGGAACTGAGGAAGCAGCAGACCAGGGGCAGCCCAAGTTGGAGTTTGCGGCTGTCGCGGGTACAGGCTGGCGAGGCGGCAGCTGCTGGGACTCGGCTACCCGAACACCAAAGCGGCACCGGCGCTGATACCTCCACCGATTCCGGCCCCCCCCCCTGCGCCAACCCGCTGCACCAAGCCCACATCAACCTGCGCCAACCGCATACGCCCTCTGCAATCGCCAAGAGGAGCGATGGAAAGAGGGTTACTACAGACCTCCAATACCTGCCCGTTTAGGTGGGACCGGCTTCCAAACTTCCCTACTTCATCTCTTGCAACTTTCGATGCCCACGCGGAGGACTATGATGATTTGTACCGGTCTGGCCGAAAAAAATACGGGGACATCGGCTCAGTCCTGGATGGGGCAGCAGCCCGATTGGTTTTGTGACTCTTTTGAACCTGCAAGATGAAGATTCGCCTGATTGCCCGCATTCCTCCAAACCTTGAGGGCTTAAAACTGCTTTAAAGATCCAGGTGCGGAAAATGACCTATCCGCGCCGTCAAAACTATCAAGCAAGGCAACCCTTCGTTTGCAGAATTTGCCCGTGAATTTAGATGCGGCTGACTGCTCGAGCTTTCCCCTCCAGAGTGGCCTGGCGCATGGCGAAATGCGAATACTTCTCCAGATGCTGTCGACAGCAAGCTGCGTGAAACAGTGTTTTTCCAATTGGTCCCAGCACCATTGCTGATTGGATTACATTGGGATCCCCAGTAAGTGGCGTCACCGGCTTAGATGCATTTCGTGCGAGGAGGCATGCATTAAAACACGACCACTGCGTCCGCCATTGCCAAGCCCAGCAGCCCTGTCGAGATACCTCGGTAGCCGGTCGCCAGGTTGGGAATGTCTTTACTCACGGAGGTCCGATTACTTCAACAGTAACTGCCCGAAAAACAGAAGCCAAACCACTTGACATGCCTTTTACCCATCTGCAAAGCCACGCGCGCAAATCTGGAGTTACCCCGAATTTCGTCTAAAACGGTCATGCGAAGGCTGACCGGAGGAGGAGAGGCCTTAACCATGGTTGCCTTTCTTCAGCCCCAATGGACATGGGTTGGAGCTCAGGCCTTGGCGGTGAGTGAGGCAAGCGCTCCCATTACCTAATCAGAGCGTTTCAGGCCAGCCCGCTAAAGCATACCGATATCCATGCAAGCCTCAGCCCTTGTGGATTCTGTAGCTGCTCCCATTTGTTTAATCTCGATTGGGTGGCGGAGGGAGCTAGGTCTAGACCAAATCCCCTGGCTGGCTACCCTTCACCCAAATGGACGGCAGTCCTCTGAAGGGCCGAGAAGGACCGGCCAGTTCAAACGCATAACCCGGTTCTCCTCATTTCGCCGACCATTGGGAGAAAAGTGGTTTTATTCTAGCGCCAGTATTAAAACCTCCATGGTTCTGGAATGCCATGGTTGGTGTTACATGAACCAAAATTCGCACGGAAAGAAGGATCTTGAATTCACTGACCCTCCCTGCGCGGGGAACACATGAATTGGGGGGAAAATTCCAATACTCCTGTGTACACCCCTGGCTTCATCAGCGATTGCTCCCGATTCTGCGTCCACCCGGCATCCCACGGTGCCAAAGATCTAGCCAGGGTATTTCAGAACAAAGAATGCGATCAGTTGCCACCATAGAGACTTTTGTTGCAAAATCAATTGATACATCCCCAAAGGTAACTGCACCAAAGGTAGAATCTACCGGTATGAGTCCCAATGAGGAGAAGGAGCCGTTGCCTTCTTAGACAAGAACGCACTAAATACCGGCGGGTTCATGCAATGAACTACCAAACACACACATGCTGCTCCTGTTTTGTTTTGTAAAAGAAAGATGGGTCTTTACTGACTTTGCACTGAATTACCGAGGTCTCAATGATCTCCCCTGTCAATAAATACCCTTTGCCTTTGATCAAGGACCTTTTAGGGCCTTGTTGTTAGACGGGGCCTTATCTTTACTAAGTTGGACTTGAGAGAAGCTTACTACAGGGTCCAAATTGCTGAGGCTATGAACGCTTGACTGCATTTAACACTGAAAGTTTGGACAGTTTGAATGCCAATAATGCCATTCGGGTTAAGTGGGGCCCCGGGGCACATTTTGGCCTCCATCCAACGAAGTTCTCCATGATTTATTGTACAAGAGGAGTAGTGGTATATGCTTAGATGGCGTTTAATTTATTCTACAAACCATGGAAGAACATGAAGCATTGGTTGGAAGTATTGAGCAGCTTGCTCAACGCTTCAACTCCCTCTTTGCCAAAACTTTCAAAGTGCTGTTTCCGAACACCAAACCTCTATTGACTATTTGGGTTGCGAATCTCAAGCCGAGGGCCTGCAAATGGATCCCTGCTAAGATTGATGCAGTCCTCCAATGGCGGCCATTACCACCCGCGAAAAAGAACTCCAATCTTTTTCTAGGTTTTGCTAATTTCTATCACGTTGACTTTATACCCCAATTAAGCTGAGCTGACTCTCCCTCTCACAGACTACTCTTAGCACTAAGGGTAAAAGATCCACTGTCCATCAAGCCGGGGCCCCAACACCTGGTCTGAAGAGTGTCAAACAGCCTTTCAGCTCTTAAAGTCTGCTTTTACCGCCGAACCTATCCTAAAGCACCCTGACCCAGATCTCCCGTTTGTCGGTTCCGCGTGGATGCCTCGGACAAGCGCTTGGAGCAGCCCTATTGCAGAGAAAATAAAGATGATAGAGCTGGTTCCGTTATTGCTTATTTATCAAAGAAATTCTCTGGTGCTTGCTGAACTCCAACTGGACTGTGGGGATAAAGAGACTGCGGCCATTAAAGTAGCCCTCTCCACCACAAGCCACTGGCTGGGAGGGCTAAACACCTGCTTCAAGTTTGGTCCGGATCACACAGAACTTGGCAGCCTCTCCACACCCCCCCCTCAAGATGTCGCATAAAGCAACCCGTTGGGCCGATTTCTTTTCTCGTTTCTCTTTCCACGGTCCATTTTTTTCCACGGAAAAAACCAATAGAAGCTGGCACAGTCGCGGCTCGGCGCTACCGAGGAGGGTGCAGGAGCCGGCTTCACCGGGACATTCCGCACTGTTCTCTCCCCTCCCAATTGGGGCTAGCTGTCACCCGATCTCAGACATCCACTCCTCCTTCTCCATCCATTCCCAGCCTGGTCTCTCCTTTCCTACGGGGAACTTGAGTAGCCCGAGGCAGGAAACCTCCGGAGGAAGGCGACTCCCAGTTAGCGTTTGAGAGGGAATGGGCGTTTGGCGTGAAGATTGTTGGTATGTGCCTCCCCTCCCTCCGCCAAGCAGGTTCACCGAGGCCTGCCCGCGATGCCCTTCGGCTGGACATTTTGGCTTTCTAAAGAAACTCTGCATTTGGCCCTTGCCGTCCAATTCTGGTGGTAGCTGGCGATGCGCAAGGACGACATTGAGGGCGGTATATTAAAGGTTGCTCTGTTTGTGCAGAGAAGCCAAAAACATTCGAGGGAAAACCCCATGGTCTGTTGAAACCTCTCGGTGGCCTCCAGCCCCTGGGGAAGTCATCTCCATGGATTTTTATTACAGATTTGCCAGAAAGTCGGTGGCAACCGCGGTCTTATGTGGGTGGTGGTGGACTTATTTTCCTAAACAAGCCCATTTCATTCCATGTTAGCTTCCATCCCCTCCGGCTCCTAAGTTGGCTTTCGTCTGTTCATTTCAGCATATTTACCGTCCTACACTCCATACCGTTAAGGTGGTCTCCGACCAGCGACCCTCAATTCATTTCAAAGTTCTGAGAAAGCTTTTCTAGGGTTGTTAGGGGCAGCCAGTGATACCGCCCTACCGCGATTCAAAGTGGCCGGTGAGTCGGAGAGCAGCGAACAAGAACCCTAGAGGCAGTATTTACGTTGTTACACCAACTTCACCACCAAGACCAATTGAGTCGCTGAGCTCATTCGTTTACGGAAATGCGCCTATAACAATGCGGTTCATAGCAGTACAAAAAAAACCCGCTTGAGGGAAATTGTGTCTGAGGTGGCTCCTTCCCACCCGTTGCCGCCAACTACCAGGCGGAAGCATTGGATCCTCAGAGTTTCAACAATGGATTTCATCCCTAGCCGAGGGTGGAAATCAGTCAGACTTCTGCCTTACAACAGGCTAAAGACTCCCCAAAAGCTGCAAGCGGATAAACTTTGCGCTTCTTCAGTTTCCCTCTGCGTGTAAGGCTTGCAGGTGTATTTGTCTACCAAAAAATCTCCAGAAGGCGTGCATAAATTTTTCCAAACTAGGCAAAGGATTCAAATTGGGACCTTTTTCAGATTACTAAAGTGATTAATGATGTCACTGCCCGTTTGGATTTGCCTAACTCTCTTAGTAACATTCATCCTGTCTTCCATTCCAGTTTACTCAAGGAGGCTCCCCGTTTCCGATGCCTAGTACGACCAGCGGAGAGACCCCCCACCGACTATTATTGATGGCCACAAAATTACGAAATTGGCGCCATCCTGGACTCTGCCAGCTTTTAATGCATAAGCAGCTTGCAATATTTAGTCTCTTGGGTGGGATATTCACTCTGGGTATAATCAATGGGTTTATTCCGAAAATATTGGCGCCCCGCCCTTATTTCTGCTTTCCACGGCGCCTTTCCGCACAAACCTGGGGAGGGTCTAATGGCGCTTTAAGGAGGCAGAGTGTAAAGAGATTCAATGGTGTTGATGAGAAGGAGACGCAGCCCATACAATGCCTTGAAGTGCATTCCACAGCCGAGGCGATGGGCCAGCTTCTCCGGCGGAGACCTTATCTCTGCCGAGGGAGATGAGACCTCCGTTCCCATGAGAATCCGGGAGGGGGGATGGGATGGACGGAGTTATAACCTGTGTTTCTGGCGGGAGATTTCATTCCTGCCACTGCGTGTACTTGAGCTTTCTAAGATGTCTGAATAAACGGTCTTTTACACCAAAGAGCCTTTTATTTCTGCTTCTATGGAATTCCTTACAGTGGCCCATATAACCCAGGTTGCATTTTTCCACCTTCGACAGGCCCGTCGGTTGGCTCCCTTCCTCTCCAACACCGATCTAGCCACTGTGATCCGTTACAGCGGTCACCTCCAGGCTGAACTTATTGTAGCTTCGGCTCTGGCAGGCCTTCCCTTCGCGTCTGATTCGGAAACTGCAACTGGTCCAAAATGTGGCGGCTCGATTGCTCACAGGAGGCGCCTTTCGAGAGCATATTCACCCTGTGTTGCGCCGCCTGCATTGGTTACCGGTTGAATTCCGAATCATTTATTTTCAAGAATGTGGGTACTGACCTTCCAAGGCCTTACGGTGGCCTGGGACCCTCATTACCGCCGGGACGCGTACCCCTTATATCCCGGCTGGAGCTCTCTGCGCGGTCAGCAGGAGGCCAACTACTGGAGATCCCTGGCCCCTCAATGATGCGACTGGCAGCCTCCCACTCCAGGCCAGGCGCCTTTCTGACTCTGGCACCCGGCCTGGTGGAACACTCCCACCACCAGCTATCTGGGTCCTCGCGGGGACCTTGGAGAAATTCCACCCAGGAGCCTGTAAAACCGAATGGTGTTCCACCCGGGCCTTCCGGAGGAGTCCAGCAGCTGATGGTGCCCATGCCTGTGCCCGTGCCCCCTCTGCTTATAAGGGTCTTTAACACCACTGAGACCCATTGTTCTTCTCTGAGGGGGGGGTTACGTTTTGGGTTTATATGTGGGGTTGTGGGCTACTGTTTTAGAATGTAACTGTTTTACATTGTTATTTTATGATGTTTTATACTGTTCACCGCCCTGAGCCCTGTTGGGATAGGGCGGTATATTAAATCTAATTATTATTATTATTATTATTATTATTATTATTATTATTATTATTATTATTATTATTATTATTATTATTGTTATTATTATTATTATTATTATTATTATTATGTGTGTAATAATAATATGTAATAATAATAATAATAATAATAATAATAATAATAATAATAATAATAGAACACGGCCATACAGGCCGGAAACCACACAGCACCCCATTCTGTCTACTGTTTTGGTGGGGAACTACTGCAACATATTATCAAGAGTTTTGGCGCCCTTTCGCCAGAACTGTCTTTCGCTGTTACTCTCATGTCATCAATAAAATTCTTGTACCCGTCTAGTGAGTTGTTGTGTGAACGGGCAGCAGAAAAGCTGAAGATGCGCCAGCGGCAGACAGAGCTACCAGGTCATTCATTCATGAGAGAATGGGACCTAACGGGAGGGGCTGTGGCTCAATGGTAGAGCTTCTGCATGCTGCTTGGCAGGCGGAAGGCCACAGGTTCAATCCCTGGCACCTGCGGTTAAAAGGGTCTGGCAGCAGGGGCTGAGAAAGACCTCTGGCCGAGGCCCCACAGAAACGCTGTCAGTCTGACTGGGCAAGGCCGACCTGGATGGACCAGTTGTCGGGTGCGTGTTCACACGGACCTGTAAATAACTTCTGAGATTGGTGTTTGGAATATGCTGCCACAGGAGGTGGTGATGGCCACTAACCTGGATAGCTTTAAACTTTGAGGGTTTGGACAGATTTATGGAGGAGAAGTCGATCTCTGGCTACCAATCTTGATCCTCTTTGATCTGAGGATTGCAAAAAGCCTTAACAGACCAAGGTGATGGAACAGCAACAGCCCATGAAAGGCCCTTGCTTTCACATCCTGCTTGTGAGCTCCCAAAGGCACTTGGTGGGCCACTGCGAGTAGCAGAGAGCTGGACTAGATGGACTCTGGTCTGATCCAGCAGGCTTGTTCTTATGTTCTTACGAGATGCCAGAGAGCATGCTGCGGTATGGGCTAGTGCTGATTTAACTTAATAAATGATCAACAACATCCAGGTTTGAACTTTGTGGGGATAATTTTGTCACACAGCTGTCGAAAACATACTTCTGCATTTTTCACAAGTTTCCATGGAATCAGGCCCATTCCCCACCCCACCCCGAGCCAAATGCTGCAGCAGGCAGCCCGAAGCGTGTTCTTTGCAGACATGATCTTGTGACTGTTCTGTTGGCAAGGATTTGTAGTATTAGATGTGCTGGGGGCCACAGAGAGAGAGAGAGAGAGAGGAGAGAGAGAGAGAAAGAAGAGAGAGAAGAGAGAGAAGAGAGAGAGGGGGAGAGAGAGAGGAGAGAGAGAGACAGACTTTAAAAAATAAATCAGTGGGCATTGTTGCTTGTTTGGCAAGCTGCACAACAACCAAAAGCTCAACACACAGCCCTGGCACAGAAAATAATCACAGTTCAGGTGACACATGAATTGTTTTGTATCTCCAAGCTAGCATGGGAATGAGGTGATGTAATCATTGCTATGGTAACTACAATTCCTTAGCACACACTGAAGTAAATAAGCTCACAAAACATGTACAAGGCGATCTGCCGTGGAAGGGACTTGGAGCTGCAATTAGACCCTTCCTTTGAAATACTGAAATCCAGAAATGAATATCTGACATATCACTTTTTGGCTCATTTCAGCAAGGCGACGTTTCATCCCCTCTCCAAAGCTTTCTAGTACGGTACACATCTCCCACTTGGGTGGCAGAAAGGTGAGCTTGTAAATCTTTTTGAATAAACTCTGAAGCTGACTGCCAGTCAGAGATATCTCTGTCCCATGGAAAGGAAAGTTAACGTGAATTTGTGCTCATTCCTTTGGGGGTGGGGAATATCCTGGTCCAGGGATGTGTGCCCACAAACCAGTCCTAGGAATAAGGAGTTTCTATTTTTTAAATCTTCATTTGTATACTGCCTTTCTCCCAAATGGGGATCCAAAGTGACTTACATCTCTCTCCTCGCTCTTCTATTTTATCCTCACAACAAGCACCCTATGAGGTAGGTTAAGCTAAGACTTGAGGTCTCCCAGCAAACCTCTGTGGCAGAATGGAGACTCTAGCCTGGACCTGGCAGATCCTGGTCTGACACTCTAACCACTACACCACAATGCCTCTCTGAGGACAGTGCTTGCATTTGTGCCTCTGGGCTTTCCATACTTGATAGTGGCTTCTGGGGGAACTCATCAGGAAGCCTGGGTCCACTGGAAGGTTTGGGGTGGATCATGAGCACCCAAGGCTGAGCAGCCACCTTGCTGAACCACTAACTCTGCCACAGATGGCCATTTGCATGATCACAGCTGGTCAAAAAGTACTGCCCTAAGCAGAGAAATAAGAGACCTCATCTGCCCCATCTGTGCTCTAGGCAGGCAGGAGCTTAAGTGTGGCTGGAAAAGCCAGAATCAAGGCAGCACGCAAGGCATGGTCAACCAGTCCAGAACCAGGGCAGGCAGCAGCCAAAGGTGTAGTTGTAACCAGTCCTGAGCCAGGGCCATGCCTAGCAGCAATTCAAGCACTTCTCCTTTGACTCTGCAGCTGCAGCCTCTGCCTCCTTCGTGCACCTTCAGGTCTTTTCAATGAGCCAGTGGCTCAATAAATTATAGGATTCCCAGCACTGTTTGAAATATTTGTCCATGACAGGAACAAAAAAACACTCAGAAAGATTAATTTTGGGCAGTGCTTTTGTTACACACCAGATTAGTTATTGTGAAATTTTAAATAATCCTCACTCTTTTTGTTAATATGATACACCGTTTCTCTAACTGTTCAGGAGGAACTTCTAAAGGGAACAGCGTCATAGTTGATGCCTCAAATGTTGGTTGCTTCCATTATCTTGTTTCCTATATGCACCTATATGCTACACAATTTTCCGGATCCAATTTTGTGTCCTTATTTGTTGTACGTACTCCACTTTTTACCCGCAAATGATGTACTGTTGAGTGCACTATTCTAATTTCGTTCAATACACTTTATTGTATTATGGATTGCATGGACGCTACTCTTGTTGTGTACTTTTTTAATTATGCCATCTGCCTTGAGCCCGTGAGGAACCAAGCAAATGAATATGTTGTAAATTAAGTTGCTCTGAGCGATGCATGCCTTGAACTACAACTTTGTGACCAGTTGTAAGTTGAACAATTACTTTGTTTGCTTTTTGTTTCCTTGAGATCTTACTTGACTTTTCTTTGTTGCATGAACTGGAGGTTGGACATTTTTGAATAGCAAAATTAATACTTTAATTATAAAATAGATGGCTTCCATGTTACTGGCTGCTTCATGAGAGTGATATGGTGGTATTTCCATGGCCAAAATAAGTGCCCATGTGTTATCTTTGAAAGCACATATTTCTCATGGAGGTTTCAGATGACAGAAATGTATAGACCAGTGATGGTGAACCTTTTTGAGACCGAGTGCCCAAATTGCAACCCAAAACCCACTTATTTATCGCAAAGTGCCAAGCCGGCAATTTAACTTGAATACTGAGGTTTCAGATTAGAAAAAAGCGGTTGGCTCCAAGGCGCACGTTACTCCGGAGTAAGCTTAGTGAAGCAACCATGCAATGCTTCAAATGATTAAATCACGATCCTAGGAGGGTTTACTCAGAAGTAAGCCCCATTGCCAGCAACCGAGCTTACTCCCAGGTAAAGGATCATGCCCAGACCAGCCTAGATGTGTGTGTGTGGGGGTGATTTTCCACCCTCCTCCCACATGATTAACTCTGTGCACGAGTGCCCACAGAGAGGGCTCTGAGTGCCACCTCTGGCACCCGTGCCATAGGTTCGCCATCACTGGTATAGACTATACTTGAGACACTGGGCTGAATCTAGAAGTGCATCCATTTGTGTCTGGGGCTTTCCTCTCTCGTCCTGCTACAGTCCCCCCGCCCCCCCCGTCCCCCACAAACCCACTCCTGATGCCTGGGGATCTGGTGTAGAGAGTTGCAGCTAGAAAGGGCATCTGGAGAATTCGTAGACATCTCCCCTTCCACAGGTAGTAGACCATGTAGGTAGATTTTTAAAGTAGTAACCAAATCCTTTTACAAGTACAGTTGTAACCCCTCCCCTCCATGAATGTAGATGTTACACCATAAGAACATAAGAACAAGCCAGCTGGATCAGACCAGAGTCCATCTAGTCCAGCACTCTGCTACTCGCAGTGGCCCACCAGGTGCCTTTGGGAGCTAACATGCAGGAGGTGAAAGCAATGGCCTTCTGCTGCTGCTGCTGCTCCCGAGCACCTGGTCTGCTAAGGCATTTGCAATCTCAGATCAAGAAGGATCAAGATTGGTAGCAATAGATCCATGGTGGCGAACCTTTGGCACTCCAGATGTTCTGGACTACAATTCCCATCAGCCCCTGCCAGCATAGCCAATTGGCTGCTGGCATGGCCATTTGGCCATGCTGGCAGGGGCTGATGAAGAAGTAGTAGTCAAAGCTATCTGGAGATATAACAGAATTCCCTGCCACCTGGACCATCAATGGTCTCCTCCATAAATCTGTCCAAACCCTTCTTAAAGCTATCCAGGTGAGTGGCCATCACCACCTCCTGTGGCAGCATATTCCAAACACCAATCACACGTTGCGTGAAGAAGTGTTTCCTTTTATTAGTCCTAATTCTTAGTCCTACACCAAGGGTATACACCAAGGGTATATGTATAGTCCTACACCAAGGATATATATTAGTCCTACACCAAGGGTATACCACTGCATTCCCCATGGCTTTAGAGTTCCAACAACCCACAACAAAGACATGTATTAACCTACTATCTGCTTCCTTTAGCAACAGGTGTTTTAAAAGCCACTGACCGTCCTGGAAACACTCAGGCCCAGAGGACGGAATAGACTGACAAGTGAGCGTTTGCTGATGTAGCAAAACTCACTTTGCTTTTTACACTATCAGCAGTTTTTGTTTCCTTCCCCATTACTGGCTCTGTGGCACCACACAGAGCAAACTGAACTTAGAGTACCAGAAATGTTTCTCCGGCATATTTCACGCTGAAGTCTTACCCTGCAGCTGTCGCACAAACAGAATGAACAGTGGAACACGGGAAATAAAACCCACCCGCTTACTGGGCTCTCAAAATGTATGGAACATCTTGAGAAATTCTTGTTACAGACACTAATGCTTTTAGACAAATTAAGATATGGTGCATTTTAAGCCTGACAGTCAGCTACATTAATCTCTCAGACTTTAAAAAGTGCAGAAACAAGAGGACTGTACCACTTATGGTAAGTAGGAAGCCACAAAAACATCTGCTGTTATCCCACTTACCCAATAAATTACAGATGCAGACTAAACATCAGGAGAAAATACCACTGGAACACGGCCATACAACCTAGAAAACCCACAACACCCTAGTGATTCCAGCCGTGAAAGTCTTTGAAAATACATTACTCATATATTGCTTCATGTAATACAAAAATAGCACATTTGATAGGTTAATTATAAGCCGAAGAACAAACTCCACATTTCACTGTGAATCCAAAACGGGGAACAGGAAAATAGCACATATTTTGCATCTAGGAACTTCTGACTTTAGCCCTTGGCTCCACTGAACTAGATGCACCAATGAACTTTCTATAATTCTTAGGTAGTGTTTTAGTAAACACATGTTTGGACTCCATTGCTCAAAGGAGCTGAGGAAGAGAATTCAACAGCGATTTTTGTGTTGTCACAGGATAACATAGTAACTGGGGCAAGTCCAAAGTCTAACCCATGGGAAGGCTGAAGTCCAGCTGAAGTGCCCACAATTTTAATGCTAAACATACTAAATATGGTGGCAAGATAGGATTCACCACTATCTTTAAGAGTGCAATGTCAACATTAGCCCAAATAAACTCAAAAATACACACGTTGCACTCTGGCTGTGTCTAATCTTATATATTAATTTTATATATAACTAGCATGCCCGGCCACGCGTTGCTGTGGCTGAGTCTGAGTAATTGAAGTGGAAAAGAAGGAAGAAAGAGGAAGCCGAGGGCCGAGCAGTTCGAGGAACATGTGTGTCATTGTGCACAATGATTGCAAGGGGAGGAGAGAGGGCAAGGGGCCACCGCTCCCCTCCCTCTCCCACGTTCCCTTGCCCGTAGCAATCCTGCAGGTCCCTCCCCTAGCGTTCCCCCCCTTCCTCTCTGCTGGGGATTGGGTGGGCCACATGTCTCAGGTGGGCTGGTCCTGTCCCCTTTCACTCCCCTTCCCTTGCCCAGGCTGAATTTATCCTAAGCGTATATCTAGTGTTCCAAATTTCCAGAAGCGTTTGGTCCAGCAACCCCTGGACCCTCCCTCTACCTTCCCCTTCCTCCAGCTAGGGTGGGTGGAGCCATGTGCAGATAGCCTGCAGCATTTCTTTTCCTCCATAAGGCAGGTGGTTTTCAAGGAAGGCATGAAGTTGGTTCCCTTGGCCAATGTCAGAGGGGTGTTGCTTTGATGGCCAGCAGATGGCACTGTTGTGGGAGACAGAGACTGTGGTTTCCAACTGTCACAGGTGTAGCATGTACACAATAACTGGCACAGTTGTGACATGTGTACCTAACAGGAGATATGGAAGTAGTATGCAAACCTGGCGTTACACATGGAGTGCTGACGTTGTGTGAAAATTTCAAAAGCAATGAGTTCAGTAGTTTGGGAGATTACCTATCGGCAGAAAAAGCGAACTGATAGATTTTTTTTTATATATATAAGATTGTGAACAACTTAACACTTCTGATATTTGTTTTGGAGTGCTGTATGTGGTTTTCCCGGGCTGTCTGGCGTGTTCTAGCAGCATTCTCTCCTGACGTTTCGCCTGCATCTGTGGCTGGCATCTTCAGAGGATCTGATGTTGGGAAAGCAAGTGGAGTATATATCTGTTGGAGTGTCCAGGGTGGATACAAATACTTCTATTTGTATTTACATTTACAAATACTTCTATTTGTATTTACATTTCCTTATTTCTCTGACAAAGTTCTTAAAGATACAGCATAAGTCTTCCAACTCTTATAACTAAACATAAATAATCACTTAGTCCATGCAATTCTTGGTTCAGAAACAAAACTTCAGTTCCATATAGTCCATATATCAATTCTGCTTAGGTTCTACATAGAAGCGTCTCACTGGCATTATAGAAGCGTTTTGATGGGCGTCTTCCTCAGTATGCCAGTATGTTCAAACAACTTCCATCAGTTCTTTGAGGCTTCTAATGGGTATATTGGCTCTCTGTTAAGAGTTGCCCGCTCCCATCTCTGCCTTCTGTTTGACAGAGATAGAATTGCCAGATCCAGGTTAGGAAACTCCTAGAAATCTGGAGATGCAGCCTGGGGAGGATGGGGACTTCCATGAGATACTATCCATGAGGACGGGGACTTCCCTGAGATACTATCCATGAGGACGGGGACTTCCATGAGATACTATCCATGAGGACGGGGACTTCCATGAGATACTATCCATGAGGACGGGGACTTCCATGAGATACTATCCATGAGGACGGGGACTTCCATGAGATAGTATCCATGAAGACGGGGACTTCCATGAGATACTATCCATGAGGACGGGGACTTCCATGAGATACTATCCATGAGGATGGGGACTTCCCTGAGATACTATCCATGAGGACGGGACTTCCATGAGATACTATCCATGAGGACGGGGACTTCCATGAGATACTATCCATGAGGACGGGGACTTCTGTGAGATACGATCCATGAGGACGGGGACTTCCGTGAGATATGATCCATGAGGACGGGGACTTCCGTGAGATACTATCCATGAGGACGGGGACTTCCGTGAGATACTATCCATGAAGACGGGGACTTCCGTGAGATACTATCCAGTTTTGTGCTTTAGTAAACAAATACAGGAAAGCAGGTGGATAGGACACCATCTGTTCTTTTAGAGGAATGTTGAAATAAGTTCTGTTTTATATTTTAACTTTTTACCTTTTGTTAAGGTTTGGAATCTGGCCTGTTGTGAATTATCGTATTGCTGGTTGTTAACCATGAATAAACAGGGGACAGATGCGGTTTATTCTTCCCACCCTTTGAACCTTCCAGCCAATCAGAGCTTTCTCTAACCCCAGATGTAAAAGGGTATTGGGGGAAAGTCCTATTTGCTGGACAGTTCTTAGAACTGCACTATGCCAACTTGATTGGAAATTATCCTGCAGTATTGCAGGAAACAGACCATGCGGATTAAGGAGAGCTATAAGCCATCTATTTATTGAAGTTATTTTAATTATGGCATCTACTTTGGCCATCCCAGCTTCTAATCTAATCCAGGCATTAGATACACACTTGGGCAGTTGCGAGAAATTTGGCTTGAATTTTCTCCAGGAGGCCGTAGGAAGTACGGGAGGAGTCTTGGACTGATCCATATATAAGCTGTGGGATTATTTTGGTTTTGAATAACTTTTTTTTTTAATGGTCTTTATTAAACAGTTTAAAAGAAACAGTTATACATTTACGTTCATCAGTTGATCAGGTACAATCAAACATTGTCAAGCATTAAAGTCATGTATAACTAAACAAAAAGAGCAATTATCCTTGTTAATACAGCTTATTAATTTCTTAGTCCATCCCTATGCTCTTCTACACCCCTTATCCCTCCCAATCTTCCCTAACCCCCCTGTCTCTACCCTTGAAGCTTTGGTTGTTTCAGTGTACTTCATTGTCGCTGCGACTCCTAAATTCCATCTATTTATAGAGAGAATCAAAAACTTAATCACAAATCCAAAAGGAAGAAAATTCACAGTTCTTTCTTCATTTCAGTCTAGAATCTTTCCTTTTACATAAAGAGGATTTCTAGCATGAGTCAGTGTTATTCTATTGGGAGAGATTTTGATATTGTAGTTATTTGACTGATACAATGTCCATGGCATCAGGTTTGTAGGTATTCTTTATTGGTAGCTCCCTGATCTGAAATGAAAGGATCTGTCCATTGCATATAGGGTTTGCACCTTCTCCCTCCCACTCCTCGATCTTGGGTAAAATGGTCTGATTTCCAGTGCCGTGCTATCACAATCCCTGGCTGCTGCAGAGTAGAAGTGGAATAACAGGTGTTTTGTGCTTAACAGTGAATGAATTTTTCATTCATAAAGGCTGGGCCTAACAGGTAGAAATAATTGCATTTTTTTTAATGTTTTATCTGCCCAAAATTTTTTCCTATTTGTATATGTAATTGCATTCCAAAATTTTTTTAATTTTTTTGCAGGAGTCCACCAGGTGTGGAAAAAGATTACCGGTTTCTTTTTTTGCAT